>NC_043746.1:27352907-27430407 GCF_902148845.1 Salarias fasciatus | reverse complement strand
ACTGAACGAGGCTTCGCTAATAAATGAGAGTAATCGCCTGTTAATGAGCTTCCAAAATGCGCTCAATTAATATTTCTTAAAGCAACGTTTACAGGAAGAGATACAAGCAGCGAGGAAAAAATCACGGAAAGAGTCAAAGGCAACACTCTGTGTGAATATCAAACATCAACAAAAAGCATAAATTACACTGTTAATGAATTGATTAGTTAAAGGTGATTAAGAAAATGTAGGTTTTATAATACGGTCAATCTGAAGAAGAAATAAAGTTCAATTATATTTGATAGTATTTAATTAAAGATATTCCTAAGAGATATTCACAAAAAAGATTCAGAACAATGAATTAGTTATTGTAAAGAAAAAAAAAACTCACTGTAACGAAAGCAGAAAAAAATGAAAACAAACAAAAAGTCAGCAAATAAAGAAATATAAACGATATCAATGAAAACACCTCCCAGAAAAATCTTCTAAAAACAAATGTAACAGTTTCAAACATCAAAAATTATTCAAAAATCTAGAATATTTTAAATATTTAGCAAAAATGGGAAGAATGCATTCAAAACTTGTGATTTAAATGATGAAACTAGATTATAAAAAATAAATAAATGTCAACACTGCAATCCAGACCATAGAGCATCTTCCTCCCATTAACTGAAGGAGAAGCAGGAGCTGAGCTGCAGTACGGCGCTGAGCGTCTGACCCTGGTTCACCCACATCCTCCACATCTGGACCACTTTAAAGGGTCAACCGGCTCAGTTTCACCCGCCTGGGATTCTCATCCGGCGGCCCTCTGAGCTTCTTCGGCTCAGAATCAAGACATTCACAGAAAAAGAAACGTGAACCCTCCTCGTGTTTGCCTGAATTTGAAGCTGATAAACCGACGTGTGGAGAAGGTTTCGTCTTGAAGGAGCAGAAGTGTGATTTTTCCCGACTGCACTTGAAGGCAGCGCTTCGTGCACAGTGAGTTGGGGTGAGTTCGTTTCCGTCAGTCTGCTGCCAAAGAAAAGTCTCCACACGTGAAAAGTGCAGCCGATAGCATCACCCCGGCATCATCTGCAGCTGACTCCTCCACTCTGGTGTGTGCCGCACTTCAAAACAAGCGTGCTCTAGATTTACATACACATGCCAAAAGAAGAAAAAAAAAAGAAATATTCAAACATTTGAATCTGATCCAAAGCCGAAAACAGCTGCGTCGAAGCTCAAGCTCCAGAAACCCACCCACTCCAAACGTCATCCACTCAACAACAGCTGCAATCCGTTCCCACCTGCTGAGAGACAAACCACAAACCAAGCGCTCCTCAAACAACCACACCTCTATTGCCCGAAAGAATTCCTGTATTTATAAACAGATATCAAAATAAATCAAACAAACTAACGCCACATTTTCACCTTCAACAAATCATAAATCAAGCGCTCCCTCAAATGTCTCAGAAACTTGGGATTTCAGTTTGCTTGTACCAGACAGCAGGGTGCCACGAAACAAACGAACCCTCCTTGGTAAATCAGAGGTTAAAGAGTCAAACTTCCCTCTGGGTCACAAACAAGCGCACCCTGTACCTCCTCCCCGATGGAGTTGCAACGAAATCAAACGAACCGTTTCTCATCTCTTCTTCATGTCTTCCACCTTCCCGTTAAACCCCGTCCCCCTTTTCGGCAGGCACGTGGTGTATCTGAAATCAAACACTCCCCTCATATCGCAGAAGACTCTTCTCCACAACTAACCCCATCTCTTCTACATCCAGTGAAAATCAAATCAAGCGCTCCTTTCACACAGAAGCTCCACATGGCAAATGCACCTGCTGTGAAAAAATCATGAATCAAGCGCTCCTCATACAACAAAACACAGGAAAATTTAAGCTCAACTTTTCTTTTTACTGGTATTAATCTCCTCCTTCATCCACGGAACCTCATCCTTTTAACATAGCATGGACAGCAAATCAAGCGCTCCTTTGACCTCAAGAGCACTTCCACCAACTTCAGAGAACATTCCCAAGTCTCTTTGTTCCCACACCGCCCACATTCTCCACAGAACCGACCTCAAGCATGGCGCTCACCAAGCGCTCCCATCACGGCCCCGAGGTGCAGCAAGAACAAAATCAAACGCATCCCTCCTCCACTCGCCATGCCCATGCCTGGCATGTACCACACTCCTCCTCTGTCTGCAGCACTAATCCCCTCCCGTCCTTTATCCATGGTGTCCTCTAGAATATCACGGACCGCAAAACAAGCGCCCCTTTGACCCCAGGAGTGGCTAAAACACCCGGAAACAAACTCAAAACCTGCACCACCTTCAGCAATGCAAAGCAAGCGCTCCTTGATGAACTTCACAGCCTGCAGCTGCAGCAAAATCAAGCGCCTCCTTTCCAATTTCGTTTATCTCGCCTCACAATGCATGCATTGCTAATACAAAACAAGCGCTCCCATGATTTGTATCTTTTTTTTCCCCACCCTCTGTCTGCTCTCCCTGGTTTATGCATGCAAATGAAGCACTCCCCCCAAGAGGATTTTACTGCCCTGTTCAGGCTATTCAGCTGGAACGTGAGGCATCACAAACCAAGCGCTCCTGTGACCTCTAAAGCACCACGACAGGTTCTGAAATTCCTTTCCTTTCCTTCCCAAACTCCAAGAAGCACACCTGCCACAAAATCACCCTTCCACCCATCTTCCCTCATCTAGTACAGACAAAAATCAAGAACTCTTGTTTGTTTTGTTTTTTTTTACACAGTGTAATATAAATCAAACACACCTTTCTCTGGTGAGCGCTTGTCACCTTGCACAGTACATAATCTTGACACAAAACAAGCGGCCCTTTGAGAACGTCAATCTGGAGTGTTACACCCGACTGGTGTAACAGCTAAACAATGAAACACACCTTTCTCCATCTCACACCTCACAAGATGAACAACGACTCAAAACAAGCGCTCCCATTGTTCACTTTTGCTTCACCCCTTTGTCCATGGTACTTCCTTATTCTGACTTACAAATCAAGCGCTCCATTGTAAATTTTCAACGTGATCTGTTGTAAATCAGGTGCGACTTAAAAACCCTGAATTAACACAAATCAAGTGCACCTGTCGTCGGTTTTTATTTTTGACACACTAACTTGTCAATGAGTCATGCGCTTGTGGACCAAGCGCTCCTTTCCATCATCAAGAATTCTTTTTGCACCTCGAATATTGAACCGGCACTTGACATATTAAAACCGTTGAACCTGAGAGTAATCCCAACACACTGCAACATGCAAAAGCCCCGTTCCCTCCTTACAAGCATTAATCTCAAAAGCAACTGAAACCAAGCGCTCCTCATCCTCAAAGTAGCTGAATGAATAATCATCTCTCTCATGCACGTATTAAACAAGCGCACCCACAATTCAGCAGACTAACTGCATAAAAATCAAGCAATCCCACTCTCACGCACATCAAAATTACACAAAAACCAAGCGCTCCATTCTTAGGACCAACAACTCATTCATCAAACCACATAATTACTATGACATTACAAATCAAGCGCTCCTTTGATTTACTTCTCGTATGACTTGTCTCCACCATACCATGAGGATGCAGAGAACCGAACCAACCCCTCCTCTGACCACGTCCTCTTTGAGCATGTGGAGAGTCATAAAACAACCAAACCCATCAGTACCTCAGTGGTAAAAAGTTGCAAAAGTGAAGCGTTAAAGGTGCAATAAGTGACATTTCATCACACAACGCACTTCCCCCCACCCGCCACTTCCTCTCCTTCAGAGAGCGTTGTGAAGGTTGCCAGTTTGGGAGATTTCAAGTGAGTTCAGGCTGTGAGTTCAGGGAACTACGAAAACAGGAAGGATTTTAAATGCATTTATAGCAAATTTCTGACTTATTGCACCTTTAAGCTGCCATCTGGAGCGCTACGAACCAAGCGCTCCCCTCAACACCTCCTGACCTGAAGCTTAACCTTAACACACAGAATCAATGGCTCCTGTTTTTCTCTAACACAAACTGGAGCTGCAAAATCAAACGAACCCCTCACCCATTACCTATCCGCACTGAACTCACTCCTGTTAGCTGCTTTCCTGAATCAAGCGCACCCCTCATCACCTCAAGCACTTAGGAGATGCCATGCGCAATAAAAATCAAACAAACCCCCTCTTTTTTTTAATCCAGCTTCAGTTCAAATAGGCATTTTGAGCATAACAAAACAAGTGCTCCCTTTAGCACCTCCTGGCCTGCAGCTTCACCTTCACATGCTAGCACGTCTAACCAAACGCACCTCCTTGAAACTGGAGTTGTTTTTCTACCTAACATGTTCAGCCCTCCAGTTAATCCTCACTCCACAAATCAAGCGCTCCCTTCATTATTCCAGAACCTGGAGTCTCCATTAATGTGTGTTGTATGGCAGAGGAGCTGCAAAATCAAACTAACCCCTCATCTGACCCATGTCATTCCCGTGGGCCAGCATATGCATAACAAAACAAGCGCTCCCTCGAGCATCTCTTCACCTGAAGTGTCCCTTCATAGTTTCAGACCTCACCACACCACACAGCGGCGCCACAAATCAAACTAACCCCAGCCACTCTGCTAGAAAATGAGGGATCCAATTATTCTCACCAGTGCTCCACAAACCAAGCGCACCCTTGTGCCCCTTCTGACCTGGATGCAATCTGTGGTGGTATGGAAATCAAACCTACCTCTTCTTGTTGCTACAGCACAAAACAAGCGCTCCCCTCTGAACTTGAACTCACATCCACAGAGACCTTTTAACAATACAGCTAGAGTGAAACCAAACGCACCCTGAGGCCCCTTCTCCCTCAGCAGGCATTTCTTGCCTGACAAACCAAGCGCTCCCGAGATAACCTTTAGACACACATCTTTTCAGCTGAAAATGAAAATTGGAAATTAAGAAAATGATGAGAATTATTTAAAAAAAAAAAAAAAGCTGCCCACCTGCCCCCTCCATAATTCATCCTCCTGCCCTGATCTGCAGCGCATGACAAACCGAGCGCTCCCTTCATTACCTCACCGCTGGAGCCCCCCCTCTCACGTGCACGAGCACCTTCCTCACCCCCTCAACGGGCATGTGATGCACCACAAACCGAGCGCTCCCCCCTCCGCCCCCCCTCACATCAGCAGCCTCCTCTTCCTCCTGCAGCTGGCATGTGATGAGTGTAAAATCAAGCGCACCCCTCTCTCTCTCTGTACCTCCGGACCCGCAGCTTCACATCAACAACGGCTTTTCTTTTTTTTCTTTCTTATTTTTCCTGCAACATCACGAAAAATACAAAGCGGAGCTGCAGCTGCTCCTCCTCAGCCCCGGGGTGCATCAGCCCGCACGCCGGCCCCCCCCCCTCCCCGCCCCTCCGGGTCCGGGTCTTACCTCTGGAGCTGCTGAAGGCGGTGTACCAGGACAGGGAGACCAGCCCGCACAGCCCGAACAACAAGACCGTCAGGAAGGAGACATTTCGGAGCCTCATCTCCGGAGCCCCGGGAGCATGTCCGCACCGAGAGAGGGGGGAGCCGAGGGGAGGAGGAGGAGGGGGAGCGGGAGGAGCAGGAGGAGGACCGGGGGGAGGAGGAGGAGGAGCAGGAGGACCGGGGGAGGCAGCAGGTACAGACCCGGAGACAGCCGCCGAGAGCCGGAGAGGCGGGCGGAGCTGTTACCGTGAGAGCAGCAGCGGAGAGACTGAGGAGAGAGAGAGAGAGGGAGCCCTGTGTGTGTGTGTGTGTGTGTGTGTGTGAGAGAGAGAGAGAGAGAGAGAGAGAGAGAGAGGGAGAGAGGGAGAGAGACAGCAGACTCAGTATTACAATACTGATAATAATAATAATAATAATAATAATAATAATAATAATAATAATAATAATAATAATAATCTCTCTTTTGGAAGATGGCTCGGATCTACGTTTGAACTGCTCCTTTAATGATCCTTAATTGGTGCACATATACTGGTCGATTTCACTGCAAATATAATCAAACTGTCTTGTGAACTCAGGTGATATGTAAAATTTGCCTAAATTAATAATACTAACCTCAATATTTGCAAGAAGCTGCAACAGACGATTTTATTTGTTAAAAGACAATTTAGCTTCATTAAACTGAACATACTGACTAAACAAAGTGTTGCACAACTCTGCATATTGACACTTTAATTTCACAAGTTTTACTCAGTATTACACACACTTGATTTTCAACATACCAGTTTATAGAACAATCCACCAATGTGCCAATATAGAAATGTAAAAGATCACAGATTGCAGCCTTTACTAATTTCTATTGATAATAAGTGCAGCGTCATCGACGGATCTTATTACGCATGCGCACTTGGTAGCTCGTGAAGCGCTTTACAATAACTATGATAATAACATCTTTATTCATACAGCACATTTAAAAAAGAAGAGCTCCTACATTAAAGAAAGTATATTTAACAAACTGCAATAAAATTAATGAAGACATAAAGAAACAAGGAACTGATCTTTCGGGTCAGATAAAGTATTTCTATACTTCTCTGTAATGTGAAATAAAAGAACAGTGTGAATGAAATGAAACATGTCCTCCCTGCAGCTCTGATCTGTGGTGTAAGAGGTTTGCATGTTCTGCCTGAGCGTACAGGTTTCCATCCAACACATGCACTGAGGTTAATTCATGACTTTGAAAGTCGTGATGGTGTGAATATGAGAGTACCTGGGGGAAAAACTGCAGAAGATGGATGGGAAGGTTATATTACTACAACCAAGTGACTCAATCAAAAGTAAACAAACTAATAAAAACATCCTGAAGATGATGTCAGACTCTGATCCCACATTTATGAAACCGTGAAGGGAAAACTGATGAGGGATTAATGAAAAGATGCTGGATTTTCATTGACAGGCCTGCTCTGGAAAAGAAAAATAAAGGCAAGACACTCAAAACCCTGAAGCAATCTGAGAGATATATGTTCTGGATGTGTTCAGAGCTAGACACAATGTTATTGTAAGTTCACCTGTGTGCTCAGTGCTTCCCCCTACAGTGAGACAGAGGTACTGCACCGCCAGCTCAGACTACCAGCTGACTTTACTTTACTCTCCACACTTTGTACATTAGAATGAAATAATAATCTGTTCTGATGGAAAACGTGTCCAGTTGAATCGTTTCTGGATATCTTCACTAAAAATAACAGGATGTGTTTTTCTTTCTATTCAACTGAATAGCTTATGAACTGCAAATTTAAAGATGACTAACTATGAGTCATCTAGACATAGAAATGTCATTCTTCATCAGTTCAGGTAATAATCTCAGTATGCAAACACAAAACATACCACCTACACACATTTTGTAATAATACACATATCTAGTAACACACTCTATTATACAAATGATAAATATGCACATTGTAACTCTCTCTCTCTCACACACGCACACACACACACACGCACGCTCATACACACACACACACACACACACACACACACACACACACACACACACACACACACACACACACACACGAAAGCAAAACCTGCAGTGTTCCTTCTTTTTCCTAACGTGTCCTTAAACACAATATGTTGCCTCCTCCCGCCAACGTTTTTGTTTATTTGTGTGTTTGTAATGTGTGAAGTGCGAAATGTGTTTTAGCTCCACAGAGGAAATAATCAGAAACACTTAGAAGAAACTAAAACTGGTCCAGGTTCAGTTTTGTTGTGTCACAGCAACATCTAGTGGTCAGACCCTGCTGGTGCAGGTCTGCGACACAAATGGAAAAGTTCCTAAAATAAAAATAAAAAAAAAGCAGCAGATATATATATGTGTATATATATGTGTGTGTGTGTGTGTATATATATATATATATATATATATATATATATATATATATATATATATATATATATATACATACACATATACATATATATACATATATATGTATATGTATGTGTGTGTATGTATATATATATATATATATATATATATATATATGTATACTTTCTTTTTTTTTTAATTTTTGCAAATTTATTTAAAATGATAAACTGAAATATCACACATGTTCACTCCCTTTAGTCGGTCCTTTGTTGATTCCAGCCTCCAGTCTTCAGTCTTGGTCCTCTTCTTGAACAAGGTCCTTGTCCCCGGACCGACCAGTTTGGATGGGCACCCAGCTCCAGGAAGGGTCCTGCTGGTTCTGAATGAGGGAGCTCTGCAGAAATGTTTCTGGACCCTGACTCGGAGGTCTATAAACGAGACCTTTGACTTCATGGCCTTGTTAGTGCTCTGATGTGAACCTTCAGCTGTGGGACCTTAGACAGATGTGTGGCTTTCCAAATCACCTCTAATCACTTGAATCACTTGAATCACTTGAACTGACCCCAGGGGGACTGCAGTCAAGTTGTAGAAACATCTGCAGGATCTTCAATGGAAACAGGAAGCAGCTCAGCTCAGGGTTCAGTGTCATATGGGAGTAAATACATACATGTGATATTTCAGTTCTTTATTTTAATAAATTAGAAATTTCGAATAATCTGATTTAACTTTGTCATTATGGGGTATTGTGGATAGATTGATGAGAAAAAGAAATTGAATCCACTTTGAATAAAGCTGTAACATGATGAAATGTGGGCAAAGTGAAGGTAGAAGAGTTGAATACTTTGGCCGGCGGCACTGTAAAATTAATTGTTTTTTGGACAAAGTTGAACTTCTGACCCTCTTTAACTCTTTCTAAATGACCTGGCTGGCCCCTGTGGAGCAGTGGTTAGTGTGATCTCTTCACAGTGAGAAAATCCCCAGTTTGAATCTGAGAGTAAAACGTCTCACTAATAACATCTGAAATGTTTCTGTTCTCACATGGATGAAAGAAGAGTTTAAAGGATTAGAAAATCAGTTCTTCTTGTTTTTATTTGACATTTTTTTTGGAACTTTGGTTGCATAAAATGCTAGTGAAGAGATAAATTTCACATGTTTATCACTTAGAATCTTTATTTTCAGCATTAATTACATTGAATAATTCAAATACACGCAAACATTTCATGAAAGACAATAAAACGGAGTTTTCACTTCTTGTTAAAGACCAAAAAAGTAAGCTGAATGAATAAAGAAGGAAGAGGAGAAGAAGTCGGGAAGAGAGGATTTAGAATAGAAAACAAGGAGAGAAATGAAGATGGAAAGCAAAAGGAGAAGGAAGTAGAATGAAGGAGAACAAATGCAAAGGTGTAGGGGAGATTAGAAAACAGCAGAAGAGGGAAGAGGAGATGAAAGGATGAGGGAAGGAAGGGAGAGTCTGAAGGTGAGGAGAGAAAGCAGGAGGGGGATGGAGGGAGGCTAAAAGAGAAGAAAAACAGAGGAGAGAGGATGATGGAAGTGAGGAGAGGGGGTAAAAGTGATGGAGACAAAGGAGGGATGGAGGAGAGAAAACAGGACGAGTGGAGGAAATGGTGAAGGAGGAGAAAGGAGGGATGGAGAAGGATACAAGGAGAAATGATGGAGGAGCAGGAAGAGGAGGGAGGGGGAGGAAGATGAGGAGAGGATGAAGAGGCTAGAAGAGGAAGAGGATAATGAGGATGAAGAGGAGGAGGAGGATAGGTGAGGATGAATTGGATGGAAGAGGAGAACAGAGGAGGAGGAGGAGGAGGAGGAAGAGGAGGAGTAAATCAGTGTTGCAGACTGATGCGGAAGAAGAATCAGTCTCGGTGAAGGAAGAGGAAGCCTAACCGAAAGGGGCCCTCCTCCGGCGGACACACACTTGTTGATGGTGGCTCCAGTCTCCGGTTCTCCGGGCGGCTCCGGAGCTTCTCCCCTCCGCCGCTGCCGCTCTGGTCCCGGGTAAAGGGAGCCGGGTCTGCGGGCAGCGGAGCTCACGGACGGAGCTCACCGTGAGCCGCGTCTCCCATCCCTCTCCCAGACTCCATCCCGCCGCGGACACGCGCTCAGCCCCAGCGGATCGATCGCTCATCATTTATTCATGCCGCTTCCCGAGCGGGGAGCCCCGGGAGCCGCGCGGGGCGCGGCGGCCTGTCCTCCGCTCCGCGCCGCTGGGTGGCACCGCCGTCTCCGGGCGGAGGGGCTCTGATCTCCGCGTGGGGAGCCACCGCGAGGCGCCGACACGCCGTCGTGAATCTACGCTCCCCCTCTTTCCCCGAACGTCCTTTTTTTGCGGAGCTGCTTTTGGATTAATCTCCCCCCCTGAGTGACATGGATCCCGCGGGGCAGTGAGGCGGGGCTCTCCGGGAGGCACGCCGCGCTCGGCGCCCTCTCCGCCGGGTCGCAGCGCTGGCTCCGACCGGTGGAGTCTGCGGCAGCCGCGGCGACGTCTCCTTTACCGTGAGCCCGTTCTCCTCTGGAATTTAACCGGTAACCCGGCGCCCTGCTCCGTGTTTCTGTATTTCTCCTCTGGATAATTAGCCTCCGCGGTGGAGGGGGCACCGTGCGGCACACGCCCCGCACAGCGCCCCTTCTCCGGGCTGCGTCCGGCCCGGTGGGATGTCTCCCCGCCGGAGGGGGAACATTTCATAAAATAAAATAAAACCGCGAGCTGAATTTAGCTCGTCGTGCTGTTGAGATCCCTGAGACGATGGCCGACTCCGGCCGCCCCAGATCGGCCGCCGACCCTGACGCCGCGGACAGCCGGACAGCGAGCCCGCAGCCCGGCAAGAAGAGGACGCAGCAGTCCCCCGGGCTCCGGCCCCGCTACCACAGCTCCGGGCCCGGACACTGCTTCAGGAAAGTCACCCTGACCAAGCCCACCTTCTGCCACAGCTGCAGCGACTTCATTTGGGGGCTCATCGGCTTCCTGTGTGAAGGTAAGACCCCAAACACGGTCCTGGATCAGCTCAGATCAGAAAACCAGATTATAACAGATCCGTGGAGCTCCTCCACCCTGCAGCTGCAGACCTCTGCAGACCTGTTCATGGACATTTATCCAGAGTTCAGGCAGTTTGAGTCCGCCTCAGGTGAAACCAAACTGTCAGAGAGAGAGCTGACCTTCAGTGTTCTAAAAACACTCATATTTATTTTTATTCTCCTTCTTCACCTCCTCTCTTCATGTTTCACACGTTCCCTCTGCTGGGCTGCAAACTTCATCACGAATTCAACAGGCGAACCGAGAAGACACACACACTCACAATGGAGGACCACCAGTGTGTTACTGGGCAGACATGGACTCTGTGTGTGTGTGTGTGTGTGTGTGTTGGTGTCAAGTGTGTCTTGTGTGGCTGTAGCTGTATTTAAGCCCTGATTTACTTCCTCCCGTTGTCATGGCAACAGGAGACAGGCAGGGATGCTCCATGCAGGAGGAATGTGTAATTGTGTGTGTCTGTCAGTGGACAGAGAGGTGACTCTTCCTCTTCCTCTTCCTCTTCCCCTTCCTCTTCCTCACCAGCAGCAGCAGCAGCTGCGTGAAAAGCAGCAGCAGCCTCACTGAAAAGGCTCGGGCTCTGTTGCGTAACGTTTCTTCTTTAAGCTGTCACTTGGATTAACACAAAGCTCTGATGTCAACAGAGGACTTATACATAATGTAAAACCACGCACTTACATTTAGTAGGAATAATGCCTCTGTGCTGCTTTTCATGCACCTGCTGCATCTGTTCGGAGAAAAACACTTGACTTTTAAATGTGTTTATTCCGGGAATAGAGTCTCAGAGTCTTGATTGCACTGATTTATTTTCAATATAGTTCAAATTACTTGAAAAAAAAGCAAACATCCTCACTCTTTTTCATGCACGTTGTTAAAAACATGACATAACAACTGGAAGTTTTTGTATGAAGACACTCTTTTCCCCCACTGGAGAAGCTGTGAACACTCAGGTAGTAACAGAGCTCACCTGGAAAATGTATTTTCTGAAGTGTTTTGCAAATTAACCAAACATTCTAGTCTTGGAAAAACTTTTCTTCTCTTCACTTCTCTAGAAAAGCTGTGAATCATTTCTGCTTATGAAGATTAACGCTGTTATTAATAAGAAATTACAAATGTTTGAGTGATTATTATAATCGTGAAGGGGTTGTGTGGGAATTTCTTGTCTTTCTTATTTCGTTTCTTCATAATTCCACAAAAGCTGGCGACACTGCAACCGCTGCGTCTTCAAAAAACATGTAAAAACGGGTAGTGGTGTGATGGCAAGAAATCTGCTGAGTCACCATGTTTAAGAAAAACCTGTCCGATCGGCTGCGAGGTGACGATGAGCCTCGAAAACACAGAAACTCACACTGACTGATGGAGACAAGTCACGCCTGCTGGACTGAATTCACAGTCTTTACTGCTTCAAAATGTCACTTCTGAACATAAACAGTCATCTCATGTCAAAAAACCAAAGAGTTTCATCTTTACTGCGCGAGAGACTGTTTTGAAGTTAACTATAGATGACATTTATCTAGAAGATCAGTCTACACTCTTAATCTAACAAGTGAAACCTTTCAAATATATTTTAAGACCATCTGTTTGATCATTAGCATTAACATAACAAAGAATACCACAGAAGATATTTAAAACACTTCCGTTCCTGTTGTACATTGTAACTAACTCCAAGTTTCATATGTTCAATAATTATGAAGAAAAACTCACTTTATTCTTGTGTTTATGTGCTTCTAAAAACAACAACTAACTTCAAATTTAATGGAAAAAAGTAAAACTTTAGACTATTTTCAATTAAATACACATTTATGGAAGAAGTTCCCACCTTCGTTTGTGTATAATCCTGATAAATCTGGCTTAAAGTTGATAAAATTAGATGTCTGCTGAGTTAATTTATGCACTCTGCACTTGTCAGCCTCCTTTCCTGTGAATTCTTCAGATTCTCGGCCGGGTTTAGATCCGGTCAGTCGGAGCTCAGAAACACAGCAAAGCAGCTCGGAGGAGTTTTGTCTCTGCGGACCAGTGGAAAGTCGGGGGATTTGTGCTTCAAAATTGTTGAGATCCACAGAAATCAAAGTGTCCTCAGCTTTTTTGTTTTGTTCTACAGATGCAGAGAGTAAAGAGGCTTTCTGAACTTCTGCTCTGTGTTCATGTGTTATAATTCCGTCACATCTCTGTGACGATCTGCACTAAACGGATGTGAGTTCACAGATATGGCACAGAAATGAAGAGGCGGAAACACTCAACGCAGACTGATGATCTGTCCCAAACAGCATAAATCTGATGAGAAATTAAAGCTAAATATGTCTCTGCTTTTCATTTAAATTCATTTCTATCATCAGATTCTCTCTTTTTTGTCTTAATTTACTGTTTATTCTATTCTTCCAGAGCTCCTCTGTCCTCTTGTGTCCTCTGACGGATGAATACCATTAGTGTGATTGAATGATGGCTGTTGTCAGCGCTTCACAGTGTTTCAGTCTGATCTTCCTCCTCTTCCTCCTCCTCCTCCTCCTCCTCCTCAGTGTGCAACTTCATGTGTCACGAGAAATGTTTGAAGACTCTGCGGACAGTTTGTTCCTGCGTGACGCCGGCTATGATTCAGGTCAGTGAAGGTTCTGCCTCAGCCTGTTTCAGCAACAACAACAAAAAAAGCACATTAGGTGAAACTTTCTGCCAGTAATGTATATAAATGGAAAATCCACCTACTTATTCCATTTTTTTATGTCCCTGAAAGAGAAATTCGTCCGGATAATAAATGCAGGGAGAGAAAAATCCCTCCTCCTCCTTGTTGTTCTTTCACAATCACACCCTGAAAACAAAGGCTCCACAGTGAACGGACTAAACTAGATCAGCTCGTGTGAAGAAATCTGGGCTGAACTGAGAGAATTAGGAACTATTTACAGTCATGTTTTATTCCTCTGGCTGCTTTCTGGAGTTCTCTCAGAGAAATACTTCAGAATTTACTTTTAAATTTCAATTTTTAGCATGATCCGTCTTTTACATCATGCTTTCAGTTATTTTCTTTTAACTGAATAATTTCTTGGTGGTATTTTTTATCCTGATTGGTCTAATGTTCCTTCTCTTCCACGGTGGTGTTTTTTGGCCTGATGTTTCGTGTGCCTTCCTCTCTGCCGCCCCCTGCAGGTCCCGGTGGCTCACTGCCTCGGTCCGGCCGGCCACAAGAAGCGAGTGTGCTGCGTCTGCAGGAAGCAGACGGAGGGGAACGCGGCGCTGCGCTGCGAAGGTACCTCCGAGTGTATGTAACTGTAACCAGCTTAACCAGTTTAACTAGCCTCACCAGCGCCGTGCTGTCGTCACAGCGCTTCAACCCGCTGAAGCCCATTCAGGAAAATCTGTGAGAACCTGTCAGCGCAGACCAGAACATGAATAACACAGCATAACATAGCTAATCACATGAGTAAAAAAACAAATGAAAAACACACATGGAAATGAAACCACCTCAAAATAAATCCTGATTGTAGGACTGTATGGTTGATGTGTTAATTAATTCCCTGGTTCAGCTCCTCGCTGTGCTCTGGAAAGTTTTTAGATTTAATGGAACATCAGTGATGGTTGAAATGAGCCTTTGTATCTGAAGCTGGTGCTGATCTGCAGTTCAGCTCTTCTTAAACATAAACATAAACATGGGTCATTAACAGTACGATTTCATCTTGAGTGGGACAAACTTGTAAAAAATTGCCACAATAACCTGTAAATTTAACGTTTTTTTGTTGTAGTGCAGTGTCTACGTGATGAGATCGTCGACGTTTTCCCCAAAAAAATCAAATAATTACTATGAAAAAGAACAGCAGTCTCAACGTAAAATTAATTTTAATGAAACGTTCTGGTGCGAAATGCAGATAAATACTTCTATAGCTGTTGCATTATGAGTGTTTTTACAAACTCACCTCGACTTCGAGGCTCGTTTTCTTTCTTTCATAGCAGTATCGGCGATATCTCCGCTCCACTCTCAGAGTTGTGTTAAGATACTTTAAGAATCAATGTTTTCTTTGAAATGTTCACAATTTGCTCGGTGGTTTGTGGTTGGTTCCAGATTGGAGCCTCTTGCGGCCTGATTTTGGCCTTTGGGCCTTATGTTTAACATCCCTGCTGTTCTGACCTGTGGTTGAACCACAGACTCTGACTCCATGTCAATAACTTGTGTGTGTGTGTGTGTTTCAGTGTGTGAGCTGCACGTCCACGCCGACTGCGCCGCCTTCAGCTGCGCGGACTGCCGCCGCTGCCACCTGGACGGCGCTGTGGAGCAGGTGAGTCCGAGTCGCACGCTCGTCAGGAGCTCACGAGGAGGGTGGGGCGGCCAGATCGGTTCACCACAATCTGTTCCCGACTCCAGGATCTGTTCCACCATCACTGGAGGGAGGGAAACCTGCCGTCGGGCGCCCGCTGCGAGGTGTGCCGGCGCTCGTGCGGCTCGTCGGACGTGTTGGCGGGGATGAGGTGCGAGTGGTGCGGCATCACGGTGAGAATCCCAGCTCAGCTGACGCCGATCAGGGCTTTTCCATGCTGTTAAAGCCATTCAAACTGATTGCGATGGCCAGAATTCCATTACAATTCAACTCTGCAGTGGAGAATCTATAAGGATATCTTATATCATGATGCCCTCTAGTGGCTGTAGTAATGATGACAGCAGCAAAGTAAAGACTGATTTTGCATTTTTTCTTCATTATTTGATATTCAGCTAATCTCAGTCACAGTTAACAGTGTTTACCGTTACCACGGCAACATTTTCTTGCGTAGTTAGCGACTGATTGGCTGATTCTAGTAGATTTCATCGAGTGATCCTTCAAAATCAGCGACAGAGTAAAAATGTAGACGTGTGCACGGTGTGGTATGACGCTGTGTTTTCATGTGTTGTTTTTTTTTCGCACCCCGTGCACAGAGCCACGCGTCGTGTTACCTCAGCGTGCCACCAGAGTGCATTGTGGGACGTCTGCGCGGCATGCTGCTGCACCCGAGCTGCGTCCGCCTGCAGTCCAGGAACTTCAGCAAGATGCACTGCTACCGCATCACAGAGAGCTGCAGCCACGAGCTGGGTACACGCACGCACGCACGCACGCACGCACGCACGCACGCACGCACGCACGCACACACGCACACACGCACGCACGCACCACATCCTGTGTTGATTTTGACAGAAAGCAGTTTGAACCACAAACGTTTCCTCGGTGAGACTCTGAGCTGTGAAACTGGCCTTCATGTTTTCTCATGACATAAAAAAAAGATGTTTAGATACCATCAGAATACCTGTGTTTAGTATATTTATATACAATCTAAAAGTGTAACATGTTATGTACAATTCTGTGAAATAAAAAAAACATTTGTCATGAAAAGTGTTAAAAAAAAACATTTATAATGGAGATGAAGGAAATGAAGGATATTGACGTTTCCAGCTGCTTGTTTGAGTCATGAGTTTCTTCTCTCGTTATCTTCTGACCTGCTTCCCTCCTTTTCATCAGATTTCTCAGACGAGGTTGATCCCTGCGCTGCGACGTCTAAAGACGCTCCGCCGGCTGCTGCAGAGTTGGGTCAGTCCGCGATGTGTTCAAGTACCACAGCCTCGATTTTAGAGCTGATTCATGATATTTGAGGAAGATCTGCCAGAAAAAAAAAAAATCTTACTTCCTCGTTTCTGTTTTCTTGAAACCTTTCAGAGATGAAAAGTGATTTTTCACACTTCTCTCTGCAGGTAAACAGTTCTTGAAGGTGTTCGACGGCGATGATGCAGCGAAACGCGGCTTCTTCAGGCTTGTCTCCACCTCCAGAGCTACCAGGAGCGAGGAAGTGGTGGTGGGACACACACACACACACACACACACACACACACACTCAGACTTGGTCAGAGACGTACTGATTAAACCCTCTCCTCTGTGTCGTCCTGCAGGAGGCGTCACTGAGGGCCTTCTACCTCCCCGGCGAGCCGCAGGACTTCGAGCTGTGCGAGTCCGGCGGTCTGCAGTGTCTCCACAGCGACGACGTCCTGAACCGGAACGGCGGTCCGGACAACCGCAGCGACGCCTGGCTGCTGAGGGCCAAACCGCGGCAGGCCGAGGTCGTCAGGGTTCACGCCGGCTGGCCGCGGTGAGCAGCCCCCCTGGGATCCGACTCAGATTTACTACCAGTCGTCTTTTAGTCTTTTTTTTCTTGATGGATTGTGCCGATTCCTCTCGTGCTGGCTCCTGATTTGAATGAATTAAGTTCATAAAAACCTCCTTCACGTTCTCAGATGGCCTGTTAATGTTTGTGTGTTTCAGGTCGGGCGACACGTTTGTTTCCGTGTCGGTATCGGCGAGCAGCACGGTGGAGTCCGTCCTCACTGAGGTCCTCACTCAGCTGCACAGACAGGTCCTGAAACCCGAACACGATGCTCCACAGAGCTGCAGGAAGTTACAGACTAGTTAAGAATGCTCTGATGGCTTTTCGTTTCAGGATGAAGACGTGGCTAACTTCAGTCTGATGGAGGTCTACATGAGCAGCAAACAAGGTGAAGCTCAAACAGCCCTCAGCTCCACCGTCGTTGCTCATCTTCAACTGAACTTATTTAAAAAAAAAAAAAAAAATTATAAGAAAAAGTCCCAACATTTCTACAACACATACCTGCTGAAAAGCTGCGAGCACTTGAATCTTTGAAGTCTTTTTTCTTCTGACTCTAGTTACATTGTAGCCTTCAGATAGTTTATAACAGCGTGTTTCTGTACGATCTACCAAGCTGCACAACTTCAGCACCTCCAAAAAAATTATGCTCAATTCTTCTAAAATAATGTGCCGTCGAAGCACATCAAAAACCAAAATAATGATACATTAAGATAAATAACAGACTAAAATGGTGCAAAGTAATGAAATTACTAGAGGTGGATAAAAAAAAAAAAAATTCCAAAGTGACAATTCCAAAAATGAATGACTGGTATTACTAGTAATAAAAATGAGACATGATAAAAAAAAATATGGCCAAAAAGGACAAAAAAAAAAAAGTTACTGAAATGGGGGACGTCACAGTTCAGACTCAGACGCAGACAGATACAGGAGATCAATCGTTTCAAAACTTTTATTTACAGAAAGAAAAACAGAAACCAGACCAATCTAGTTGTGCCAGATAGGAGCTTCCTAGGAGCAGAAACAGGACTCCAAACTTCCAACACAACTAGTGAGGACTCTGACAGAAATGCTGGCCAACCCAAACAGCAACAAGAAACCAACAAGCTGTGAACATAAAGGACTGTGCAGGAACCCAGAGAACCAAGGAGCCAATAACTGAACTGAAAACCTACAACCCGGCGCGGGACAGAGCTGAGTGAGAAGGGAGCATAAAGGAGGTGGGATCGTGGACGCTCAGCCAGTGGAGCGATCGGGTGAAGAGGCTGGCGCAGCAGCCCAGAGGGTTGAGGGCCACGAGACTTTTCAAGCACAGAGTCGGAGCGAAGCAGAGGAGGATCAGGGGCGTCATCCAGGACCTGGTGCAGCAGGGTGACTCCTGAAGGTTGCAGAGCAGGGTGGAGCAGAAAGCAGCAGAGCAGCACAGGTTCAACTGACTGTTGGTAATTTTACAGTCCGACGCTGCACTCCGCTCTGAGCCGGCTTTATAGGGTGATAAATGGTTTGGAGTAGTCCACGCCCCACTGCAGGTGAACGCACTCAGGTGATCAGCTGCTTCCCTGCACCAGTCCACACCTCACCCACCAGAAGACACAAATAATAGGACACAAAGTGACAAAAATAAGATGAAAATGGCCAAAATAAGATAGAGAGTGTACATATTTGGAAACAAAATGAGAAAAATGAGACACAAAGTGAGTAAAATATGACCTCTTAAAATACTCACTGACGAAGGGTTAAGTTGTTGATTAGACTACGTTTGTTGGACAGAAGTTGTGTTTGTGTGTTTCAGTGCAGAGACTCACACTGACGCCTCAGGAGAGGATTCTGGAGAAACTGCAGGAGATCAGGAAGGTACGGCGACAACAAATAACAACAAAAACAGGTCAACGAGAAAAGCGCCACGCTTCAGCACTTCTCGCCTGCTTTCCCAGGTGTCTTTGCGGCAGATGAACCAGACTCGTTTCTACGCGGTGGAGAACAGGAAGTCACCTGTGCAGGTGAACCTGCTGATCGGAGGACTGCCCCCCCTGCTGGCCAAAGAGGAGTACGTCCAGATGATCCAGGAGACGCTCGCCATCAAGAGTGAGTCCGCTCGGCCCTCACCACACCCAACATTCATGATCAGCACACAAATACACACGAGCCAAACACATTTTTGTGATCATAATTATATGTGGCAGTAAACAAAACTAAACAACCCAGGACGTTTGCAAGGAAAAGTGAGAAAAAGGAATAAAACATGAATAACATGTAGGAATTGATGTTTTTTATTCCTCTGAATTCCTGTAAGTTTGAACTCAGTTTCAGTTCCAGTTACATTTTAATCAGTTGTTTTTGTTTCAGTGTGTGAAACTTTTGGTTCATAGTTTCTCTCCTCCATGTCCTTTCTCTTTCCTCCTCCTCCTCCTCCTCCCTGCAGGTCACCTGGTCTCCATCAGTCACATCTACAGCAGTCAAGGTGAGTCGTTCACGATGGAAACATGAAATGAAGTACTGTTGCAGCTGTAGTGTGAACTGATGAAGTCTTTCCAGACGAGGCTGACTGTGGTCTGGTTCAGGTGCGGTGGCGCTGCAGATCTCCTGTTTTTCCGAGGCCGAGCGGATCTACATGTTGGCGAAAGACTCGTCCGTGAACAACAAGCCTCTGACCTCTGTGGTCATACCGGAGATCATGGTGACGCTCCTGCGCTCACTCCATCCTTTCCACTGCGTTTGGTTCCTTTTTCACGCTGACCGCTTTTCTCTCTTGGGGTTCTCAGATCAACAAACTGGGAGACGACGTGTGTCCCCTGCTGGTGTTCGTCAACCCGAAGAGCGGCGGCCTGAAGGGCCGAGAGCTCCTCTACAGCTTCAGGAAGCTGCTCAACCCCCATCAGGTCTTCGACATTTCCAACGGAGGGCCGCTGGCAGGGTGAGGTCCTGCAGCAAACCGCTCCGCACCAACACGCTCAGTACTGAAAGACACAAAATCAGCTGTCAGGAGACGCAAGCACACTTCAGCCGAATGGAAACAAGCAACAGAGATACAAATAAATGGAAACTAATGAGGCAAAATGACAGGAAAATGAGCATAAAGATATGTGAAACCAGCAAAACTAATGAAAAGCAGTTAAAATTCTATTTAAATGTACGATAGTTGCCAAAAAATTACAAGAAAGTGCAAGAAGATGAAAGCAAACATCAAATATCTGCAAACAGAGACAAAAATAACATGCATACAGCTATAAATATGAAAAAAAAAAACACTATAATACATTGCAAACAAGATGTCAAAAGCACATAAACTTTGAGTCAAAACAACCATAAAAGATGCAAATAGAAGCACAATGGTGAGAAAAAAAACATTAAACCTTAGGACTGAGATGTTACACAAGATCAGCAAAATCTACTCACAAACCACAGCAGCGAAGAGCACAAAGAAGAAAAGAAAAACCACTAGCAAATGCAAAACAGCAACAGAAGATGAACATTTAAGATAAATACATGCAAAGCAAATAAAAAACTTATCAAAAGATGCAAATTCTACTCAGAGAAATGTGCAGTGTAACCGTAACTGAGTGAAAACAGCAACAAATAGATTAAACTTTGCATTCAGAAATAAATAGTCCAAAAAGCTGCAAAACAAAGAATCACTAAACAGCAGAAACCTGCAGAAGACTCTGATCACAGGAGGAGAGAAAAAAGCAAAGATCATGAAAGATTTGATCTGTAGCAGCGAACGCAACACACAAACAAGAGCATTTTTCAGCAAGAGGAGCCACGAGTTCTGTTACTGTCCTGAATGTGTAGAAATACAGACATCAGGACGAAGCTCTGCTGAAGCGTGAGAAGAGACTGAGAGGCCGATGTTTTCTGGTCCTCCTGCAGCCTCCACGCCTTCAGGGAGCTGCCCCGCTTCCGGGTGCTGGTCTGCGGCGGGGACGGCACGGTGGGCTGGGTGCTGGGCGTCCTGGAGGCCGTGCGGCACCACCTGGTGTGCCGGGAGCCGCCGATCGGGATCGTACCGCTGGGAACGGGTGAGTCCCCGCCGCCTCCGCTCTCCCGCCCCCGTTCCTCCAGCTAACCCGTCTGTTTTCAACCCCTCAGGTAACGATCTGGCTCGGATCCTCCGCTGGGGGCCGGGCTACAGCGGCGAGGACCCCCATCACATCCTGGTCTCCGTCGACGAGGCGGACGTGGTCCTGATGGACCGCTGGACCATCCTGCTGGACGCTCAGGACATCTCAGAGGACGGGAAGGACAACGGCTTCCTGGAGCCGCCCAAGGTCGGAAGGAAATCAGTTTGGTTCTGTTTATTCCTGTGTTCATCTCTTTAAAACTCCCTCGTGTGTTTTCCAATCAGATCGTCCAGATGAACAACTACTTTGGTCTGGGCATCGACGCCGAGCTGAGTCTGGACTTCCACCAGGCGCGAGAGGACGAGCCAGACAAATTCACCAGCAGGTGAGACGTCTTTCCTCTTCTGTTTTCATCCACCTGGAAGAGAGGAACGGCGGGAACCGTTGGGCTGTGCTCCCCCCCCCCCCCCCCCCCCCCGCCCCCGCCCCCGCCCCCGCAGGTTCCACAACAAAGGCGTGTACGTGAAGGTGGGGCTGCAGAAGATCAGCGCCACCCGGAGTCTCCACAAAATCCTGCAGCTCCAGGTGGACGCAGTCAACGTCCCCCTGCCAAACATCGAGGGGCTCATCTTCCTCAACATACCCAGGTAACGCACACACACACACACACACACACACACACACACACACACACACACACAAACACTCATTAATTACCTCAATCAATAACCTTCAACCTGTGCATGTGTGTGTGTGCAGCTGGGGTTCTGGTGCTGATCTGTGGGGGTCAGAGGTCGATGGTCGCTATGGGAAACCGAGCATCGACGACGGTCTACTGGAGGTGGTCGGAGTCACTGGTGTCGTGCACATGGTGAGAAGAACCTGGGAGACACACACACACACACACACACACACACACACACACACACACACACACACACAGGTTTCCACCAGCTGCTAACCGTGTTTGTGTGTGTGTGTGTGTGTGTGTGTGTGTGTGTGTGTGTGTGTGTGTGTGTGTGTGTGTGTGTAGGGGCAAGTGCAGGGCGGTCTGCGGTCAGGCATCCGTATTGCTCAAGGGAACTACATCAGGCTGACGGTGAACAAGCCGATCCCGGTGCAGGTGGACGGGGAGCCGTGGATCCAGCCTCCGGGTCACATCATCATCTCGGCCGCAGGACCAAAGGTACGCCCCGCTCCGTTTGTCCCTGCAGGGCTCCCGTACTCTGCCTCTGAACTTTTCTCCTGGATCCAACCCTCAATCATCAAATACAAGTTCTCTAAAAATATGGAAACATTTCAAGGAAATATTCCCAACTTTCCAGCTGTATTTGATTTATTCCAAAGAAACTGTGTTACATCAGACAATCCAGCAAGCATGCATTTAGTGCTTGTTATATATACATATATACCAATTTTCACACGTTTGGAATAAAAATAAATAAATAGGGGTTTTATTTCCCAACATGCCTTATTCTCTGTAATTCTGTGTGATATAACTCTCATGAAAATGATATAAAATTAGTTCTTTTTGCTCAAGATGGAATATATTTTAAACAGAATATTAAATAAATTTAATTTTTACAAACTGAAATTCTGAAGTAAATCATAGCAACTTCCCACAAATTTTACTGCTTTTTTATGCTGATGACACACAACTTTATATTATAGTGTCATCACACTGAACAAGAACTGAGCTGTGTGTGAGCTTCAGGAATGAACCAGCTGCTGCTCCTGTTCTGCAGGTCCGGATGTTGAGGAAGTCCAAGCAGAAGCAGAAGAAGTCGGCGGCAAGGGACGGACGCTCGGAGAGTCCGTCGTCCAGGAACGGAGGACACTGACAGGAAGCGGAGCTCCGGCATCTCGCTCGCCTCCAGTTCGTCCTCAAGGAAACATGTGAGATGGACCATAGCTGCTGCTCAAACCACTGGATCATTTCTCCTTCGCCTCTGTGAAATCGTTTTTTCACAGACATCAGAGGACCTCGTTCATGAAGCATCGAGACTCCCAGAAGCTCAAAGCATAAACCACAGTGAGCAGCGTTTGTCTGACATATCAGACTGCAACAAACGATCCTCCAGACTTTTTGTTTACTCTGATCTCATAAAAAAAACCTCCAAGTAATCACTTGTTTTATTAAACTCGTGTGGTAAAACATGCACTTAGCTGCTGTAGTGAAATAACATAGCCTTAAAACGATGAGGAAAAGCTACAGAAGTATTAAAAATGAGAATATCATTGAAAAAAACTCAGTTATTCTTTAAAGATATAAGCTACCAAGGTCTAAATGGTAAAAATTTTATATCTTATGTAATATTGTGATATTTTCAGATACAGTATTTGAGATTGTTGTGACTTAAAATGATTTAAAACATACTTTCCCCCAAAAGTAGTAGATTCAAGGTAGATTCAGCACATTTGAACCTGCAAATTTTCCTGCAATATTGAAAATTCACATGAAAATCATCAAACCCATGCATTTTGTTTCAATAGGTTTAATATAAACACATCTTTAAGTAATCCAGAACAAACAATGAATTAACAACAGTTGTCAAGAGGGATAAAAAAATAAAATCCTGAGTAAATTCCATGTACATCAATGAAAGTCAAGCAGAAAAAGTCTGTTTTGCATGATTCAGAGTTTATTATGACCTTTGAAAGTGATATATTTCAATATTTTGGGTCAGAAAGGAGATTTTTCGTCCTTGGTTGTTATTAACAGGAGGTAAAAGTTAAAGGTGTTTTTAAATGAAAACTGTGCTTCATTTTAATGGACTTTATCTCCTTTAACCGATGCTTCTGGGAGCATTTCGCCTGTTCTATAAGTGCATTTTTTAATTACATTGTTGAAGGACAACGTGACCTGTTCTGTTACTCTGAGATAACAAAACCGGCGAGAAGAAAATTCACTGGAATCATAGAAAAGCAGGAAGAAGCGAAGCTGCTGGAGGTCAAACTGGTGCCTGTTTGAATCAGAGACAGGAAATTAGCTGTCTGAAGAATATTAAGCAACAGTAGACACTAAAACCTCCATCAAGCTTTGCTTTAAGTCTCAGTTTTCCAGAAAGCTCGCACAGCTGATAGTTTATCAAAACCACATCGTGCCTCTGCCAATGTTGAGATAGCGACCGGAATCACCTGGAAAACCACACGCTCGCAGTACGAAGCTAAAAACGGAGCAACATTTCTTGTTTCTGCATCAGAGTGGAAGGAGTTACCACAAACTATTACTACTAGTATTAGCAAAAGGTAGTAAAGTGTCCGTAGAAGAATTCCTTGTGTACATTGTGTAAAAATACCTGTGTTCTTAGCTAAGCCTGCTAGCAACAGCTCTGTTGCTGAAACTAAAAGTTAAGTTTAAGTCAAACATTAAATGTTAACACAATCTTTAATGTTGATGGATGTTTTTGAAAATGGATATAAATGAAGGATATGATTACAAAGAAAATGTGCAAATAGCCTACAGAAGCACATTATTAGCAATAGCTCACTGAGCTAGCTAGCTAGCTTTACTGCCAATTAAACTTTGCTTTCTTGAGTTCAGGGTTCAGTTTTCATTTAGTAATGAAAACATGGGGTCTGACAGCAGCGGTGTCTCTGTAAAAACAGATAGAAATTTAAACTTTTAGGCTAATAAGCTAAGCTAATTTTGCTGCTATGAGTTCATCCAAAGATCGCAGTTTGGCCCAACACGACGGAGTCCCGGCCGAGTCCCAACTCGCTCCACATTTCTCCCGATTTTCGCTCCGTGGCCTCCGACTGGAAGGACTTTATGAAGCAGACACTTCGTCCACATTCCCAGAGCGTGAAGAAGCGCACTTTTTCAAGGACGGCTGTAAAACTGATAACAGATCTAATGCTGATTCTCCAGCTCTCGATGTAGCCTCAACAGTATTTGATTGATGTAGTATTTATACTTTTTAAAGATCTGTGAGAACAGATATGTTTCGATGTTTTGGTGCTAGAAGACATCATGTGGTATCTCTTCGACGTGAGATCTGAGGATCATGTTTTTTTTTGTTGTTTTTTTTTTTCAAAGCCTCAAACTGAAGTTTATATACTTGACAAAATGTGGCATCTGTTGTCCGAAGCTAAATTTTAATGCAGAGGTGTTTCTGGCTTTGGACAAACAGATCTCAGATGGATCGACGGCATTAAGCAACGCGCCGCGGCGTTGGTTGTGTTTCTCTGTAAGCTAGTCGGTTGTGGCTGTGAGTCGTTTTACTGTGCAGATATGAAACACCGTCCGAGTGTCTGTGACGTGCATGAAGTGCTGTAGTTCTGCCCCCACCCTGAGCTGAGTGTCGTGCGTTTTCGACCGTCTTCCTCGTGCTGATTAGTCGGTTTTTCCACCGTCACAAACAACAAGACTCACGTCGTCCTCTCGGTTAGTTTCTTAAGACTTCAGCCACGTGTTTGAATGTCACAGATGTTTGTTTTTTTTCATGGAGATGATTCTGGGGCTGAGGAGCATCTCTATGAATCCGAGCCCTGATGTCTCATGATGTGTCCGTGCAGTAACACTCCAGACTTTTTGGACAGTTTACATTGACTTTAATGTTTGTTTGTTTGCTGTTATTCGCACAGCGACCTTCATTGTGTTTGTGCTGAATGTTGATCCTTCTCATTGTGCCTCCACCGTGGCGTCTCGCCACCTGTTAATGCTCGGCCCGACCTTTCACATTTTGACACGCCCATCTACTCACCTGTCTACCTTCAGTCTACCTTGTGCCTCTTGGCCCAGCGTCTCTGACAGTTTGCACCGCCCTGACTCACCTGTTGACCTTTGGCCCCGCCTCTCAGACACATAGCCCCGCCCCCAGACCCCGTACCGAAGTGTCTACGCTGTGCTGTTGTTTGTTGCCGTGGTGTGTTCACCTCCAACATGCTGAGCTCATGTGCCTCTAGACGTCCGTCAGACTCGTGTTCTTTGGTTTGCTGTAACTCTTCGTTTTTACTCGCAGTTTGATGAAAGAGATGATTTGTATATTTTTGCAGACAGAAGCTGTTTTTTTTTTTTAGTTCAGAGGTTTTAACTGTAAATTGCACTAATTGTTTTAAAGATGCTCTTAGATGTGACCGTAAGGTTGTTAACTATGTTGTCATAACTGAAACTGGATATATAAATATAGATATATGAATATATGTTTAAGTAAAGGATTCTTATATATGTTTAATCAATAATAAACTAAGGACCATCTAAGAACTAAACTGTGCGTTTTTTTATGTGGCTAAAAGTGCAAGAATTTCTCTATGAAGAAGAAACATACTAAAGAGACACTACTGCAGACAAACAACTACCACAAAGAGACAAAGCAACTGCACACTCTAAAGCGAAACAAAGCAACTCAGATACAAATCAGTCACAATCATCATAAAACTGCAGCTCATGAAGTTTCTCATATATATATATATATATATATATATATATATATATATATATATATATATATATATATATATATATATATATATATATATAGAGAGAGAGAGAGAGAGAGAGAGAGAGAGAGAGATGTTTGATACACATACAGAAAATGTCTTATGATGCCTTTATGAAGTTAGAGTTGTTAGTGAACATTTCATTAAATTCAACCTGTTTTTGTGCTTCATTTTAACAGTTTCGCTGTTGCTGTTTTCAAGTATTTTTTTGTTGACAATTTGGAAAGTTTAGCTGTTTCAACAATTTTACCTCCTTTTAAGCAGTTTTGTATGCTTTTTTTCCAACCCTATTTATGTTTTTCTTTTAGAAATTCTAGACATTTCATGTTTTTTTTTTTTAACGTTCTTTCACTTTTTTCCCCTTTTCTTGTATTTTAGCTATTTTTCCAAATTTGACCTTTTTTTGAATCCATTTTGAACCGAGTGATAAATCACTTTGAATCGTACTGTGGCATGTAACTATGATAAAAATAAGTTTAATGTTCATTCACGTTTCATTTTGTGAAAGCTTCATGGAGCCACTACAGAGGGACTGAAGAGCTACACGTGGCTCCAGAGCCGCAGGTTGCACACCCCTGATTTAGACTAAAGCATGACAACAAGGAAGGCCATGTTCGCTGTTTTTGTGGTTCCAGATGAGTGCGTGAGGACTATCTATGTGGGACCCTCAACAGGTGGTCCCAGGCCCTCACAAGACTCCTTCCAATGTGTGTCTTAGGAGAGCTGCAACACTGCCATCTACTGACTCGGCAGTGGTCTGACGTCCATCACGGCAAACCCGCCATCTTTAAATACTGGCTGGCCATCCACTGTGTTGCTTTGCACACTCTGGCTGGGTATTATTTTTGTACACCAATTTTTTTGTTGGGAATGTCGTTGTGCAACTCAAGGCCCTGGTCTCCCGACGAGGTGCAGACGTTCCTCACTATAATCGGTGAGGAAGACGTTCAGCTGGAGCTGGGTGGCAGCACAAGGAGAATCCAGCCAGAGAGCTCACACACAACTTTATACACTTCACACAACCCCGCAGTGGTATACAGCGGTATACAGTGTATATATTGTATATATGTATTTTCATGTGAATAAAGTGTGCTGTGGCCCTTACATGTGTTCAAACTCTCACAACGGTATTAACTGCAAAATGATCATATTGGAACTGACATTTCTTCTGAGGTCGTGCTGCCCAGCACCTGGAATCTGTTTAGTTCAGATAAACATCACATTATTGACGTGTTTCATGAATGTGTCATCCTGATCTAAATTATCAGCGTCGGTTTTGCCAAAAAGTCTTAGTGAGAACTGGAAAGTGTACATTTCATAAATGCTATAGGGTTCAAACACTTATTCACTCTTTCACCAAATTCCAATGAGTAATACACAGCTTCACTCTTCACTGAAATGTTTTTTTTCCACTATCCAAACAAAAGGAGTTTCTAAATAAATATATTCACTGTGTTAATATAAAAATGTTTGCAGTATATTTCTATCTGTTTATTGATGACCAAGGAGGAGCCACAAGTCATGGTTTAAAAGCTTTATTTGTGTCTCACTCAATAGCAAACATTTCAAACTTTAACTGTGAATAGCAGCACATACAAAGGTTGTTGTAAAACACCGGAGTGTTATGTCTCGCTAAAGTAGCGCATCAGGCCTTCTCTCAGCGCTCAGCCTTCCCCCTTTGCTCCCTGTCGCAGTGAAACCACAGGCCGAGCGGCAGCAGTGTCTCCATGTCACTGCCCCCTACTATTCATGGTTTACATTCAGGATACATCTCAAGACATGCAGATTTGGATCTGACCACACAATGTTTAGATAATTTCTATACTACTGTTTCATTTCACTGTGTTCATAAATGAGATGAGAGCAAAAGCATCGATTTGCATTAAGTCAAAATAATATGACTGTTGAGTCACGTGGGGGATACCTGGAAGATGGCAGCCCACTAGACCTGCTCTCGACCCTTGTCGATTAATGTAAGCAAGTAACGGCAGTAACTTTCCGCAATTATTGCTAACAACCCCAAATAAGCAGCGCTTTCATCCAGCCACGGAGAAGATCAGAACTATGAGAATGGGTCAACCCAAACGATGTGTGCAGACTCGCCTGAGAAATACAACCCCCGGGAATGCTAGCCCCGCTAGCCCCGAAGCTAGCCCGAAAAACTGCATGGAAGACCTGTCTGAAGTTATGTGAAGCTTCGGACAACTTTAAATCAAGTAGCGAGTGATGTAACCATAATACGGGCAGACACCACGGAGCTCAAGAATTCAGTAAGTGTTCTTCAAACGCGAATGGAAGAAGTTGAAACTCGCAATTCCAACGTGGAAGATAATGCTGCTAGCATAGCTAACGATAATAAGCGGCTAAACGAGAGAGTGGAACAACTATGGCAGAGAATGGATGACGATGAAAACCAAAGCAGAAGAAATAATGTCAGGTTGGTTGGACTGAAAGAAGGTAAAAAAGCTGGGAGCAATATGAATGATTATGTCAGGAAGATACTACGAGATGGTTTTAAACTGGATGGAGATGAATACGAGATTGAAAGGAGCCACAGGTGCTGACGATCAAGCACCACGAGTTGTTCTGGTAAAGTTTCTACGTTACACGACTCAACAAAAAGTTCTTACAGCTGCAAAGAAATCAAAAGGGCAGAAATGGGAAGGCTGCACTCTCTCGATGTTCGAGGACCTGACCAAGGAGCGCCCTGATCTGCGGAGGCAGTTCTCCCCCATTATGAAGGCTTTGTGGCAGCACCAGGTGAAGCACACACTCGCACATCCAGCGAACCTGAGATTCACGTGGAAGGGGAAGAGATGGAGCTTCACCGATCCGAAAAAGACCGAACGCTTTACCCGTGATAACATTACGACCGCGGAACAAGAGGATTAAGTAACGCGCACTATGTAGAGTGGAACTTTATTCTGAAGGAGACGGCAAGGACGGGGATCAGCTGGGAGTTGTCAGAACCAGGCGGCGTGAGGATGCCGCCCACAGAATCCACGCGGACCGGAATCAGCAGAGAGGCTGCTTACACTGTCAGGTTCCTTTTTGAGACAGTGCTTTTTGAGTTGTGGTTATTTTTCTTTTTGTTCACTGGTTTTGTTGATGTTGCAGGATTTGTAATAAGGTTATGTTTAAAAACTTATTACTGCAGAGGCATACACACAGAGAGACACGTCAGTCTGTGACCATGTTGTGACTGTTTGGAGCAGCCATCATTCTTGGCGTTGTGGTTTGGTCGTATCAGGAGTTTGCGCAGCTTCAGTTTTTCAAGTTTGGATGTGGTGTCACGAGTGCCCTTCATGATGCTGTTGCTCAGCTCGCTCTGATTCCGAGGGGAACAGCTTTGATAGAGTTAAGCTTTCGTGTCAGAGGAACTCGTAGCTCAGCTCACTACACTTTCCAAGTAGCTTGGCCAACACTGCTTTTCAGTCATTCTGATGGAATTTGAGCTTGGAAGTCATGAAAATCAAAAATCCAGTTGAGATGGGTTTTTTTCTAATGATCACATCTCACATATGAGAATTTCTTCACAATGTTGTATGTCAGCAGTCATGTGTTGAATGGAGTATGAAGTTTTATGGAGTGAAAAGTTCAATTATAACTCAGTCATGTCAACCAGAAAAGAAACAGCAAAGAATAAAACCCATTGGATTCACATCAACATTTTATTTCCATTTCTAGAAAGTTGACTTTTATTGTGACAGACCACAAAGTGAACTGTTCCTGAAGCACAGTCTAAACAGTGTACAAATCAGTAAGGTTTCCTTCAAACTTGATGATTTTTTGTGATTTTTGGCTTCAAGTTGGACTTCCTGAGTCTTTCATGATTTCATCCATTTGTGAGTATTCTGCTGGTGCAGCAATGAATTACAATAAAGACGTCTTTTCCACAAGTTTCACAAGAGTGAGGCTTCTCACCTGTGTGAATCTTTACGTGGCGCAACAAACCATGTGTCGACGGAATTTTTTGTCACGTTTCAAAAGAGTGAGGCTTCTCACCTGTGTGAGTTCTCATGTGGTGCAACAAATGACTGTCGACTGAAACTTTTGCCACGTTTTACAAGAATACAGCATCTCACCTGTGTGTGTTCCCATGTGGACCAACAAATGACTCCGTTGCCTGAAACTGTTGCCACATGTTTCATAAAAAATTAGGCTTCTCACCTGTGTGAATTGATATGTGGCGCAACAAACTATTACGTTGCCTGAAACTGTTGCCACATGTTTCACAAGAATACGGCTTCTCGCCTGTGTGAATTAATATGTGGCGCAACAAACTACTCCGTTGCATAAAACCTTTGCCACATGTTTCACAAGAATACTGCTTCTCGCCTGTGTGAGTTCTCATGTGGACCTTCAAATCATTCTGTCGCCTGAAATTGTTGCCACATGTTTCACAAGAGTACGGCTTCTCACCTGTGTGAATTGATATGTGGCGCGACAAACTACTCCGTTGCATGAATCTGTTGCCACACGTTTCACAAGAATACGGCTTCACACCTGTGTGAATTCTCATGTGGAACTTCAAATGACTCTGTTGACTGAAACTTTTCCCACATGTTTCAGAAGAATACGGCTTCTCACCTGTGTGAGTTATCATGTGGACTTTCATATCACGCTGTTGAATGAACCTTTTGCCACATGTTTCACAAGAATGAGGCTTCTCACCTGTGTGAGTTATCATGTGCAACTTCAAATGACTCTGTCGACTGAAACTTTTGCCACATGTTCCACAAGAATGAGGCTTCTCACCTGTGTGAGTTCTCATGTGGAGCTTAAAGTGAGCCCGTTGACTGAACCTTTTACCACACGTTTGACAAGAATACGGCTTCTCACCTGTGTGAACTGTCATGTGTCGCAACAAAGAACTGTGAAAACGGAAACTTTTGCCACATGTGTGACAAGAATGAGGCTTCTCACCTGTGTGAGTTCTCATGTGGAGCTTAAAGTGAGCCCGTTGACTGAACCTTTTACCACACGTTTGACAAGAATACGGCTTCTCACCTGTGTGAACTGTCATGTGTCGCAACAAAGAACTGTGAAAACGGAAACTTTTGCCACATGTGTGACAAGAATGAGGCTTCTCACCTGTATGAGTTCTCTTGTGGACCGGTTGCCTGAAACTTCTGCCACATGTTTCATAAAGTATCTTCTCATCAGTGACTTTTAACTGATGTTTTTTATCGTTAGTTTTCTCACACGTTTCTTCACAAAGAAGCTTTTCACATTCAGCCTGCTTCTTTGAAACATGAAAGATGTTCACACTGTTTCTATGAAACACCTTGAGTTTTTTCTGCTTTGCATTTGGAGGCGATTCTGAGTCCACGTGTCTTTTCTCACGGTGGACTTCAGAGTCCTGAGAGAGGAGCCGCTCAGTCTCTGGTACTTGTGCTTCACTCAGGTCACTGCGATCCTCAACAGAAGGAACCTTCAAGGTTTCACTTTCAAACTTCAGAATAAATTGTTCTCTCTTCTGGCTGGCACTGAGTTCCTCGTGTTCCTTAATCTGTGAGGATTCTGGTTCCTCCTGCTCCTCCTTAAACTGATGAAGTCCTGGTTCTTCTTCTTTGATGTGTGGAGGTTCTGGGTCGTCCTGTTCTAGACAGCAGTGTGTTTCTTGTTTAAAGAGCTGCTCCCCTCTGCAGTCATGGTCCTGCTGGAGTTCTGCAAGGAAACAAAAGCAGGAGATAAAAGACGATCTTATTATGACAAAAATGAGGCTTGAGAAGCCTCATTCTTGTGATTAGCAACATTAACTCTACAGTCCACCTAAAAAAAAAGTTACTCCAGCAGTCAAAGTGAAAACTTTCATTCAAAATTCAAAACACAGTCCAGTCCCATTGTTACTTATTGATCATCTTCAGCTGCTGACTGATTACTTATCTGGATGAACTGTTTTCAGGCGGTGTATTCACTCACCTGCAATATTCTGCTAACTGTTTACTCCACTAGCTGAGGTGGAGGGATAATGAGACATCCTGCTTTGAAATGTTGTCAGGAAATGCCTCTTCAAACAACATCAACCTGCACAACTTTACTGGGCAGACCAGTGAGGGCAAAGGTCGTCCTGGTTCCATCAAGTACGTACGCGCTCAGCGTCTCCATACCTGTTCTGTGTAACCTGATATGAGGATTCCAGTTGATTTCCAGCATTCTGCATTGACGACCGATCTCCTCCTCGTACTGAAGCACAGTTTGTTGAAATAGGGTGAATATTTCCTCAGCAGCAGCAGTTAGTCTCTGGGTGCTCCAGTCTCTCACAGAGTGGTGGGAATCGTCTCCTTCACCACCAGTAACAGTCACTGCAACAAGATCCTCCTCCTCTTTAATGTGTGGAGCTTCATGTTCCTCCTGCTCCACACTGGAGCTCATCTTCTGGGTCCCCATTTGTTGCTGTAGACTCTCTGGAGGGAAACCAGACAAAAGTCCCTGATGTGATGGATGTGAAGGTTTTACAGTGATGGCTGGATGAAACAGGACAGGAGACACTGATAATACAAATATTCAATCACAACAAAACCAGCTCTTCTCAGTAAAACTGACAGTACCTGTGGGCTTTAAAGGATAAATGGGGAAGCTGTCTGGATGCAACATGACTTAATCTGAGCGCTGAAACCTTTGTGGGAAGTTTCCAACATGCTATGTTGCACACTTTTTTCCGAGCAACACTTGAACGCATCATTACTCTCAACGATTTACTGAAACGTCTGGATTATTAGCGTGAAGCGTAAAATCTGCACAAACGCGTGTTAGCTCAGATTGAGTGAAAATAAATCACGTCCTCAGTTTGCAAACAGCTCAAACAGCGTTTCCTCTGTTTCTGATCCAGATGCGGTTTCATCCTGAAGCTTTCCGTCACTTCACTGTGAACAAGAACTGCAGCTGCAGTCTCGTTTCTGTCTGCCAGCTTTAAAACCAACAGAACGACCCTCCAGGAGCCACATTCATGTGTTCACTCTCACGTTACAGTACCTGTTCTGTGTAACTTGACTTTATGTTTCCACTTGATTTGCAGCAGTTTTCTCTGTCGATCAATCTCCTCCTCGAACTGGACGATAGTTTGTAGAAACGCGGTGAATATTTCTCCAGCAGCAGCAGTTAGTCGCTGCTTGATAAACTCTCTCAAAGCCTGAACTGAACTCATTGTTGCTGCAGGAGGTGAATTCTTTCAGACACAGAAACACAGCCGCCATGACTTCTTCTTCTCTCACCAATCTGGAGGATCACTAACAGCGTTCAGCTTCATCCTGACTCCTGCTGGACACAGGCGGAACTGCAGCTCATCCGCTGTTGCTCCAGTCATCGGAGCTCTTCATGAACTGAACAAGTCTTTCTTTTTCGCTTTTTGGAATTTTTTTTAAACAACTGTCGATTTAATGAGCATAATCTGTCAGACATCATCAAGTAATTAAAATGATGGATAAAGCCTGGAAGTTCTCATCAGTTGTACATTTTCCAGATGCTTAGAATAATTTGGGGAATCATCAGACTATTACAGATGAAGAATGTAAAGCTTACCCCCCCCCCCCAAAAAAAAAAAAAAAAAAATAAAGAAAGAAAAGAAACTGAATGATTGGTAAAGTTTTATGTGTCTCTGATCACAGCACATTCAACACCATCAACACTTTCCAACACTTTTCACCAGCAGATATGGAACTATTACAGAGTTGATTTTGACTAATTCAGTTGCAGAATCATTTGAGAAATTGATGATATATGACATGTAGTTTATAATGTTGGGTGAAGTAATTTTGGTCATGGGTTGGGAAGAATGGGAGGATTTTTTTTTGTTTTGTTTTGTTTTTTTTGGAGGAAGCTCTTTTGGGAAAGAGGGTTGAAGCTGGAAGAAGTTTCCAAACTCATCGGTGGGCAGTGAGGGAGGCCTCTTTGCTGCATGGATGTAGAATGTTGTTGTCATGGCTCTGTTAGCTCCCAGCGCCACAGCGTGCGGCTCTGCCAGTCTGAGCCTGTGGAGCCACAGGGGGTCATAAAACATGTCCACTTCTGTGCATGTGCGGGGAGTTGACGTATGAGTACGCGCAGAAGCATCTGAGACGGATTGTGTTCCGTGTACGGATCGGGTACTGACAGGCTCCCGAAACGCCGCCATATTGGATTCCGCACCGGCGGCCTCTCACTTTGTGGTGCTGGGCGAGAGCTAGCAGAGCCCTGAGAGCCGTGGTTCTTTCGTGGCGTCCTTTTCGTGGGCTGGAGGAGTGGATCCGGGGCCTGGGGTGGCAGTCAGATGCCGGGGCTGACTGGTGAAGCTCGGCTTGGTCCGATCTGCCATGTGCTGATGGCTGAAGGCTGGAGATCCTGTTTGCAGGCTGAAGGAGCTGGCCGCTCCGCCTGTTAATAAAGCTGAGAGAGGTTGTGACAGTTTGTGAGAGTAGAAGCTGGGTTCCTCTTGCCTGTTCTGGTGGTCCTTGGTGGGAAGGCTGGATGCTGGATGGCGGTATCCCCTCTCTGGTTAGGTCAGAGTGTCCCAAAGCAACTCTAACTGATGGTGATCCTCTTACCTTCAACCGGAACAACACAAAGTCTCCTCCTCCGAATCTGGTTCTGCAGGGGTTTTCTTGTTAAAGGGGAGTTTTTCCTTTCCATCACCTTCTCTGCTTGTTCAGGTGAAATTGTTTTTTCTTTGTAGACGTGCCTTCAGATCACTGTTGAATTTGATGCTGTATGACTAAAATTGAATTAGAGTTTCATGGAGTTTACTCAGCTTTAATAATTCCCTAATGTGTTTGTGAGAATAAAAGTTGTATCTTTACATTTGTGTCCCTCTTCAGCAGTAAACTCCGTGCTTCTTTCTCTCTTAAGTGTCCATCTTCACATTAGTGTCTCTCCTGAGTGAATTTTCACTGTGGAGCTTCACAGTAGTTCTCCCTCCCTTAATTGTTCTACGTCACATTTGTGTCTATTTTCTGTGTCAAACTGAAGTTACGCTTCCGAATTTTTTTCAATTTAGCTACACAAATATCATTCCTGTATTTTCACATGTCATTAATTCCTGTTCTTGAAGACTGCGCTTTCACAGATAGTTGAGAAGTTTCATTTTTATTTTTCACTATATTATGTACTTATGAAGTTGTACTTGCATTACCACAATGTAGTTTTACTTGCTTTTTAGATTGTGTTATTTGAGGTGTTTATTTATCTAAATTAAAATGTTACATATCGTGTAGTTTTACGTTACCATTATTTTAATTTCATCCAAGTAAGACTGCAGATACTTGTATTCCCCCTCTGTCGTATTACACATAGCCTACTCGTGTGGTTTTTTTTTTTTGGAGTCACATGTAACAGATTCATACTCTGAAATGAAGCTATTGTATGAATTATCATTTTGTGGCACACATTAAAATTTCAGGGAGACAACTTCATATTTTGTGGCGTCAATTTATAGTTTTATCTCTGATGTCATGTCTGAAGATCTATAAATTTTACATTACAATGGGCTATATGCACAGCTCCATTACTTCCTGAAGTTCAGACAGCACCTTTATTTCCTGTATTTTCATGATAGGATGAACTGATTAATCCAGGTGTGTCTGACCTCATTAAATGGCCAGACACACCTGGATTAATCAGTTCATCCTATCATGAAACACAGGAAATAAAGGTGCTGTCTGAACTTCAGGAAGTAATGGAGCTGTGCATATAGCCCATTACTTGTAGTTTCTCTTTACAAATACTCACTTGTATTTCCACACTTTTATTACATGTCATTTTGTGATTTTACATGTATTTGCATACAGTGTTATTACATATACTCAGATTTACCCTGAGTCACTTGTAGCTTTACCCATTGTTTCTGCAGTGTTTTTACACGTACTGATGCAGTTCTCCTTGTAATTCCACTTTCTTTGAGTGCTTTTTGTTTGTTTCAGACATTTCCATGTAAAAGCGGTTTGATGTTGTGAAAATTTTCTCCAGTTTCAGTTTTTCTATCGGAGTGTGACGTCTTACTTTTTAGACTTTCTTTGGCCGATGTGTCGTCACGGGGAAATTCCAGTGGGGAAGGAAACACAGCGGCGCGTGAACTGTATTGTAACAGACACACATACACACACAGGCACACGCGTGCACACGCGCTTGATGCGGGACAGTTGCGCTCTGTCTGGGGATTCATAAACTTCACCTGCCCGGATCTCGCTCGCGCGTTGGATCGTCGGTGTGCGCCGCGCGGACGCGCTGCTGAGCGTGCGTCATGACGCTCTCCAATTAAAGCGAGGCTGGAAATGGATCCACTGATTCAGCATGGCGAGATGATGTGACGGACCGCTTGTCACCGCTCGGACTCTCTCTTCACACCTGACCCACTTCACCAGGTAAACCCCCCCAGTCTCCACGCATGTCCGCGGTCGCGGACCGGGCGGTGCGGACGTAGCCACTGAATTTTTTTTCTTTTTTTATTGGTTATCGTAACTTCAAGGCGACCCGTTACAACTCGGCGAGCTCGCTTTGTTGTGCTCCTCACTTCCTTATTAGCCAGGTAACTTTGAGAACGTCACGCCAAACTCCGTTGAAGAAACGGGATGTTTGAGGTTTTATGTTCATCTGCGCCCGCATGAACACATTAAATCATCGTTCGCCGTGGATTTTGTGCAGTTAACTTCCAGAGGTGATTTCGGCATACGCGTGTTGAACAAGAAGTGGTTATTTTGGTCGGAGTTTTGATCTTTGTTGTCGTTGCGCTGCTCACTTGTGCTTGGCAGCAGAAGGCGGTGCGTTCATAGGGGAAATCAAAATAACGTGTATTTCTTTAATCTCTGAAAGCTTTGTGCGGATTTTATACAAGCCGAAATCAGGACATCATCCCATTAATGTGATGTACATTAATTTATGTCAAGTGATCTGACGTGATGTGCTGGTAAGTTTAGGACAGGGGAACTTGGACGTTCATTCGACGGAGTTTGGTGCTACGTTCTCCGCATACGAACCCCCGGGGCTAGCTCCTGGACAGCGAGGACAGGTAGCGGTTAACCCCGGCGGGACACAGCCGCGGCGAGGAGCCCAGAGCCGGGCAGCAGCGACTGCTGCACTGGGGTTGTCTGATAACTCCGGCATGTCTGGTGACCACTGCTGTAACCACACAAAAATGACAAACGGCGGTCCTGCGGCGCTAATTAGCTGTTAGCCTGGAAGCTAACTGAACTTCACAGGCGGATTCATGAGCGGCAACAAGTGGGTGAGAATAAAAATCACAAAGCAATTCAAGATTTTTAATATTAAAATAAATCAGATTTAATTTTTTTTTTTAACTAAATAAATACAAATGTTCTATAGAATAACACATAATTGGGTTTAAAAATACATATATAATGTTTATTGGTTTCTAACATGGACAGAATTTGGACCAATTAATTGAAAAATCAATAAATATGGATTTATGCAGTTGTTGACTGGCGTTCAAAAAAGTGGACTTTGCAATTTCGAATCCCACAGCTGACAGGTCTCCACTGTGGAACCCTAAGCATGGCTATTGACTCCCAAGGTTAACTCTGAATTGGATGGATTAATTACAGAGAAATCCTCCAGGGGATCAATAAAGTCAGCTTCCTTACAAGTATGTAATGACAGACAACTTTTGTAGATATTTCTATTACACAAAGGAATGTAAAATTATAGTTGAATTATTATACTTGACAAATGTTATCAAATCAATTAATAATTAGAATAAGTTAATTTAAAAGCTATAATTGCGTGTTAATATGCTTTGAGCTCCACTGAAATAAACAAACTGTAACCCAGTGGATATTAAATATAGTAAAACCAAAAGATGTTGGTTAATAATGAAATAGTTGACTGAATGGATACATTTGATGAGTGTCAAGAAAACAGTTATTTTGTTGTTTACAGTGATCATTCCCTGTTACTGTATCAGCTTGTTGCAGTGTGAATATGAGTGTTTTCTGATCATGTTGTAGACATCATGGCTGAAGAGGACCCCTACCTTCACACCTCCAATCAGGTAAACTCCTCCTGTTCATCACACTAATCTGGCTCACTGTAAGAATTGTTTTATTTCAGACTTCAGTTTGTAAAGGTGTCTCATGCAGACACGTCTCTGGACGTGGTCACAGAAACCGCAAGGTTCATAAGCACGTGTCTAACTCCATGCAGACTGGGGGGGATGGGGGTATCCTGAGACACCTGACGGAGGAGCCCGCTGCTGTAGACGGAGTTAAAATAGTCGCTTTAAATGAAATATCCCTCTTGAATCACTCGCATTAGAGTCCCTCTTGGTCCTCAAGCTTTGTGTTTGTGTCTCACAGATGTTTGAAAACATCATGATGGACCCGTCCTGGGGCTTCAACCATTACCCTGTGATGTCTCACACGACGTCTCTGCGGACAGGTGAGAGTCCTGCAGGCGTGTCCTCTGCTTTCACACCCTTTTCTTCTTTCACCTTGATTTGGGGGAAAGTATGACAGCGTTTCTCCATTCATTGAGGGGAAATCCTGCGTGCCACGCTCGGGTCGAAGCTGTTGGATTTCAGGAAGTGTTTGATGATTAGCCGCTCTGCAGGTCAAGCCTCGCTCCTGAAATCGGCACGCCGCCATATTTCCTCTTGTTTCCTGATTCCTTTCTTGCAGGTTCTGCTGCATCACATTTGGCTTGTGAACCTTTATATAAACCGCCGTCTGGGTGTATGAATGCCGCACGTGCACTGGCGACGTGCATGCCAGTGCTTGCTTAATCCAACAGACATGTGATCGCGCATAAAACGAGGTGACAAAGTGATTTAATGTCTCCGCGAAGGAGCGTATAAATCCTGACTGAAACGGGAAGCGTTGTGTCTGACGGGAGTCGTGGTCGCGCGGCGGACTTTGAGATGCAGCGATGTGTCACAGTGAAGCTCTTTGTTACGGCCTGAAAGAGGACTTTGTTCGCGGCACAGAGACAGTCTGAACTCTGTGAAACCTCGTCCAGGTGAGGCAGAGGCAGATGCTGCTGCGCCGCCTCGCAGCTGCAGGAGACGTGAAACTGCTCCGCGTTTGGAAAACGAAGGAGAAAAAAAAAAACCTAAAGTGAAAGGAGAGTTTCATGACGTTTGCAGAGCAGTGGCTCTCACTTCCTCGTGTGTGTAGTTTTTTAGTTTTCGCTTTGTGGTCGCTCTCCAGTGCATGTCAGTGAACTGTATTTGTAGACTTTTGCTCTGCGTATTTTTAGTCTGTGTTTCGTTGCTGCTCATCTGATTTTAGGCTGTCTCTGTATCTTTGAGCTGTGTTGCATTTTGTGTCGCTTTCAGTCAGTTAGATGTCTTTTTTTTTTTAACCTCATTTTGTTGGAATTGTTTACATGTAATTGCGACTTATTCATGGTTTTCTCTTTTCTGTTTGTAAAACATCAATCTGAAGTGAAAACACGCTCTTGGATTTGTTTCAGAGAACTTTTGAAGTTGGATTATTAGGGATACACCGGCGTCTATCGGTATCACTCATTTTTTTAACAGTCTGAAAAGTGGTCTGATATTATTTCCATTTAGTTAATTGTGTGGGTTAGGGTTTCTTTAATTTGGGTGATGTGCAGAAACAAGTGATAGTTCAGTCACATGGTTTTCGGCATATTAAACCATAATACACCAGTATCGATCACAGTGTTCATATCTGTGCTGCTCCGTTTGATCTCGGCTCTGACTGCTGGAGTTGATGGCGGTAGCGGGCCGCGCCTGCCTGTTAGAGGTTTACCTGCAGGTTGCCGTGGTGACGATGGGAGGATGTGGCTGCCGGATGCTGCCTGAGCCGCGGGCTCGGTTCAGGTTCATGCGCACACAGAACAAAGCAGGTCAGCGTCTGAAGCAGATTCGGGACAGAGGAGAGAAACTGTCCCCTTCTTCATGAACGGTCCGGAGGGGCTGCTACCGCTTTCAGTTGCTAACGACCAGTAGAAGAGACGTTAAAGCCACGCCGGGTCCGCCTCCGCACTGAGCCTTTCATGTAGGCACGATATTAGTTTGTCTTTGATTGTGAACTTAAAGCAGGTTCCTGAAGCTGCTCTTTCTCTGCACACTAAGCTAAAACCCAGCAGTAATTCAATCAGTTTGATCAGCTGGTCTTCTGTCCATGGTGGAGTAAAACGCTGTGACTCTTTAAGGCCTGAAGAGCAGCAGGAACTCCCTCGGAGTCTGATCTGCTGTGTGGAGCTGGTGCTACATCCTGTATCTGGTTACTTCAAACAGCTTTGGTCTGTGTTGCATTCAGAGCTGCATCACAGGTGGACAAGAGCCATTTTTAATTTAAAACCAAAAAGGTCTCAGTCTTCTGATAAATTATCCTGGTTTGAGTTCAGATTCACTGATTGACGGGAGTCTGTGGATCTGGCTTTAAGGGTTCACTGATTTGATCTCTTTCATGTTGAAAGTCAAAAGTATGGGTCTGGTTTTGGTCTGGGACCTACGCTCGGTCTGGACTGGTTTCAGCTGCTCATTCACTTCCTTGATGCGTTCAAGGTTCAGGAGACTGCATGAACGCACCAAAACGAGCACTCGCTTTGTGATAAGTTGTTGGACTGCATTCACCCTCATAATGTAGACTGGATCTGGATCTGGATCTGCAGGCGACCAGATCAACCTCTGCTGTGTTTTCTGTACTGTAAGTCACATTAGTTTTAAGAAAAGTTTTAATGAAAAGTAAAAAAAAGCATAACTCTGTGTGATATGAGGGGATTTATTCTCCGTGTCCAGATGTGTTGATAGTCCAGGTCCTTACAGCTTTTGTTCCAGAACTTTCTGTGACGTGTTCAGCCTTCCTTGTTGTCTTCATCACGGATCTGTGTCGTTTCAGTGGATGGACCCTTCCTGCAGATCCTGGAGCAGCCCAAACAGGTAAAACCCACCTGTCCTGTAGGGCTGGAACGACATTCAGTCATTCTTAATGTCTGTGTCAATATGCACTACGATGATAAATGGAACAAACTTGACATTTTCTGCCAAAAATTACTGAATTTGGAAGATATTTCAAATCTCCCAACATTTTATCAGTGTTTTTTCCACGTGTCTGTTACCACTGCGACACCGGTCGGTCGTCCTCACCCTGATTGCTCTCTCTCTGCGCTCCAGCGTGGATTCAGGTTCCGGTACGGCTGTGAGGGTCCGTCTCATGGTGGCCTGCCGGGAGCCTCCAGTGAGAAGAACAGGAAGACCTACCCCACCGTCAAGGTAGCCACATCAAACGCACCCCGAACACCAAAACTGCAGGTTCTCCATGAATCGGTGTGAAAAAGGGAAAGTGAGGAGACGTTTCCCGAAGTGAAGTGTGACAGAATTTTAAATGCCAAAGAAACGATGGATTATTGACCTAAACTGGCTTAAAGTTGACCAGTAGGGGTGTGCCATCTAAGGCACCTCACGATTCGATTCGATTACGATTCAGGGTGCTACGATTCGATTATTCAATGATTATCATGATATTAATGATAAAAAGCGATTATCATGATTTTTTTGTGCATTTTTTTTTCCCCTCACTTAGTGCCCACTTCATACTTTGAAACAATGTACAGCTATTTCTCAGTATACATAAATCAAAGTAATCAAACAAATTCAAATCCAAAAAAAGTGTTTTTTATTGACGTCAAGTGGTCCATCAGCAACCATGGCATAAACTTTGTGCCTGTAGCTGTGGCCTAAAGAGCCAATACAACAAAAGGCTGCCCCTACTGACAGCAGATCAGCAGTTACCTTCCTTAAGTGCAAACAACGGCAGATATGTCATATATGTAGATATATGTTCAATTTGAATTTACTACTTGGCGTGCAGCATATCTAGACACCTACATCTAGATATCTATGTCTATATGTCTAGGCGGTAGTGTGACGTAAGCGGGAATTACGGAAGCCGCAGTGTTGTTGTGTGCGTGTTTTTTCGACTGCTGATGCTAACGCATGTTTCTGATACCTGCTCTTGGAATAAACATCCTCACGCTGCCAAACGCCTCTGGACTTCTTTCCAGCAGATTACAGAGATAAATGTTGTGGTTGTTTTGTTGACCTCTGAACTGAAAGCTTTGTTTACGGCGCCGTGCCATGCGCAGTATGGCTCATTGTTTCCGGGGCTACCTGAGGCTAAACACAGTGCTTTTTTTTCCAGTGTAGTGTAAAATGGACGAATATCTGTCGGATGGTGATGTTGTGGACGAGAACTTTGAATGATTTTCTCTTTAGCAAAAGCAGCATTGGCATTTAGCACTAGCTTTTAATCCAGAAGAAAGAATCTCACGCTCTGTTACTGCAGCGAAAGAGCTAGCTCTCGCCATATTAACCGGTCCGTCACTACAGATGTCCGGGTGGTGCGTAGGAACAATACTTTGGTTCCGCAAGTGGCGTCCGTGCTCCTGGCGTCTAGTTATGAAAAATAATCGATTTTGAAAATTTATGAATCGTAATCGAATCATTACGTGTCGCATCGCGATTAATCTAATAATCGATGTATCAGCACACCTCTATTGACCAGTCAGGTTCAAACACACAGAGGCTTCGATCGTCTGAGGTTTTGATCACACTGTGGTGGAGGAGGGGAACACACACACACACAGAGCTGAAAGTTTCCAGCTATCGCTGCTGTCTGGTTCGGCCTCTGAAGCTCCCACATGTTCCGACCAAACCAGAGACGGTGGGAAATCCCCAGATTCCTGCTGCTGCCGCCGCCGCATCTTTTGTTTCACGAGCTTCACTTTTTCTGTCCCGTGGATGCAACAACGCACGGTTAATGTGGTCCAGAGTTTGTTTTCTACTCCTCTTCACACATGATCCTTTTTCAAAACGGTGAAGTTTGCCGTTAAAGGAGGTGAGAACAGAGGAAGTGGCTATGAGGCAGTTTGGTTTGTTTACATGGGAGAGTGGTCTGTGGAGATGTGGTGCTGGTGTGACGTTCAGCTCCCGGTGTTACGGTGAGGATGGTGCAGGATGTAATCCACTGGACTGACCCGGTCATGGCGGCAGGTCGGGAAGCGGCTCCCACTGCCGGACTTTGTGAACGAGCCCAGGAAAACATTAAAACGCCGCATTTTGTAATAAAGTGAGTGTATTTTACAGATTTAATGTTATCCTCTGCAGGGACGTCAGTTGTCTGGAGAATGTTGCGTTCATGTTCCGGTTCAGTGTAGGACTTTCTGCTCTCGGTCTGAAGTCTCTCCTCGTCTCCACCGTGGAGATGAACGTTCTGGGTATGGCATCACGAGCCGAGTGGATCTTTCTCATCCTTATTTGCTCTGCTTGTTTCCATGGTAACGGCTGACCTGACTACCACACTGCATCGGTTAAAAATGTGTAGAAGATGTGATCGCTTCACGTTACGGCAATAAATCCACAAAACTTCATTTCACAGCAAGACAACTGGTATTTTTTAATAATCTGCTGCGTTTCATATGAAAAAAGTGAAGAAGTTCATCCATGATGTTGTTTCCTAAACATTCAGTAGAGTCACTGGGAAAATGAAGGTTTGGAAAGAGGCATCATCAGATGTATTATTCATACTGGAAAGCATAAAAGTAACTTTTTTTTAATGTTTTGGTTTTTTATTAAACATGCCTTCTGGTTGTTTATGTAATAAATCATTAAAAATTAAAGAACTGCTATACCGTAGCCACTGTGACGTGTGGAAGTTCAGTGCATTAGAATGTATCGCATTATGAATCCAGGCTTTTTATCAAAGAATGCAACATATAAAATGTGGAAGTTGTTGGTTATTGAAGTAAAACTATCTAAATTTCTGTTTGGTTGCGAGTCTTTCAGGAGCATAAGAAGCCAGTGACTCCCTGCTCTAAGCAGCCTGAGTGTGTGTGTGGTGTGATTTTAAGGAAGCGTCGGTGGGAAACGTATTCCCGACCAGGTGATCTAGTGGTCTGAAGGGTTAGTGTTGATTCCAGCTGCTGGTTCTGAGTTTCTTCTCTCATAACTGAGATCTGAACAAGGCAGGCCTTGGCTTGGATAATGCTCCAGATGAGCGTGTGTGTGTTGTTGTTTGCATGTGGGAGTGGCATGCTGGGGAAAACCCCCTGCTGCTCTGGTGTGACGTGTGGGCCAGTCATATCGACTGCTAATCCAGGTCCTTGACCTCTTCTTCAATGAGAAATCATTTCTTACACTCGGCTTATCTCTTTGGAGTACGTGTGGTATCGTTTTTCTTTGAACGTGATCTGCTTTAATCTTTTTTTTTTTAGGTTCTGACTCAATTGTTTTGACGGCTAAATATAGAAAACAGGAGTTTCCCTAAAACAGCAGCGCTGCTCAAATCTGCTATAAATATTTCAGCATCAACACAGCTTCAGTGGAGTTTTCCTCCTGCGAGCTTTGTTTCTCTCAATAGTTTAAAGGGATACTTCAACATTTTGGCAAATTGGCCCATTTAGCGCAATTCCTTAGTCATTTCGAACAGCATACTTACTGTTTTTGTGATGGCGAGCTATTGTTTATTCAGAGGTGAGTTGAGGAGGGCTTCGCGGCGGACTTAATGAAAGTGGGTGGTATTTTTGCTTCCCCTCATCAAACTCATCAAATACACAATCCAACAACCCCAAAACACTTTGGTGGACACGTTATAATCCGCACACTGTGAAATATTAATGCAAAATTATGAGATTGAGTTGTCTATGCGAAGATTGCTAAGACGGAACTACTTACTAAACATGGCGTCTGGGCGTAGTGATTTCAAAAGAAAAAGTAGTTCCCCGTATTTGCTTCAGTGTCGTAACGCTACAATATTATTTGTTGGTGTTCCACAGCGTAGTGAATGTGCGGATTATAACGTGTTTTGGGGTTGTTGGATTTTGTATTTGATGAGTTTGATGAGGGGAAGCAAAAATACCACCCACTTCCATGATGTCCGCCGCGAAGCCCTCCTCGACTCACCACAGAATAAACAGCTCGCCATCACAAGAAACGGTAAGTATGCTGTTCGAAATGACTAAGGAATTGCGCTAAATGGGCCAATTTGCCAAAATGTTGAAGTATCCCTTTAAAGTTTCATTCAAATTCAAGTAGTCAGTTGTTTCGATTATTCAGATTATAGAGCATCTTCTTCCTCTAACATCCAGATTATAGACAGGGGTGCACATAATATTTTTTGTCTTTTTCTCAGAGGAGAACCTTGGGTTGTTGCTTCGTCCTCACATTTTTAAATACATTTGTTTCCAACGCCTACCTACAGGAAGAACAAAATGGAGGGATGCGTGGACATTGACTACGTTTACGTGCAGCTAAAATTCGGGTTCAGGTCAATATCTGGCTTTCTGAAACATTAGGAAAACCCCGTTTACATGCTGTAACAGACAGAGAGTTACCCCGTTTACAAGTCAGCGCATTCAATCGGGATATCCCTTTCCAAACCACGTCGCACGTCATGCTGTTCTCAAAACAAAACAGCTCTGACCACAGCGGCTTTGTGTTGCCAGATTGGGTGGGGTTTCCGCCAAAGCAAACTTCTTTATTAAACACGTTGGATGGGTTGATTAAATGATTATGTGTTTATGACGTGTTTTTTTTTTTTATCATACAAACACGGTTTTAACGTGCATTTTCAACCAAGATGGGGGTTTGGGCTGCTTTCTATGAGTTTCAGATGTTTTTACGGTCTAGATAGACAGAACTGGCAACCTCCTCCACTGCTCTGCAGAGGCAGACGGTGCTGCGGTGACTCCATTCAGTAGACGGAACGCAGACAGAACGGTTGTTCTGTTGTTCATGATTTTTCTGCAGGCCGTACAAGTCGCCAACGTTCAGAAGGAAGCATGTGCGATATGCGCGCTCAGAATAACAGTTCGTATCGTGCGTCACGGAAGCCTCACACGGACAAAAGTGTGGTGAGTTTCGCACCTACTCGTTGCTGGACTCAAAAGACCATGATTCATTGCGGATGGGAGCATGCGCAGAGCCAAAAACAATGTCCCTTTACTCGTTATCCGTTTACATGGCGGCACTGAAAAGGAGTAACCCAGCGGTCTTTATCGGGTTTTACAAATCTCGAAAATGAGCTTTTCCGGGTTTTGGCGGGTGTTTACATGGCCACGCGCTATTGGGTTTCGAGTTTGAAAAGGGTTATTGGCTGCATGTAAACGTACTGAATGTTGCATAGCCTGCTTTAATTTCAACTGAAAATGAAGAGAAGCAGTGCAACATAATGTCTGAAACCTTGTAATTTTTTCACAAAATATAATGGTGTTTAAAGTTCTGAAAAATAAAAGTGCTCGTACAGTATCTGCTTTTGTCACTTAAAGCTCGGGTCGACAATCTTGGAAAATTAGCATGTAGCACGAATGTAGCATCTCCCAAGGCTCCGCCCAGCTCCCACCCCATTGGAGGAGCTCCCGTTGGCAGCGAACGCACTGGACGCGGAAGCGCCGCGCGCATGGAGTTTGTGATCGCCTCCAATATTATTAACCTTTCTGACACAACGCGCATAGGAGCGCAGCGCGCCCGCTCCGTTCTATTTTTCACGCGAGTCGCGAGCGCCGAGAGAGCCGTGGCAACGCGCGCACTGAATCAGGGCCAGTGCACGCCATTGAAATGTACGCGCAGGGGGCTGGTAGAACTGCGAAGGGATTTGATTGGTTCCTGAAGAGCGGTCCGCGCGATACGATTGGTCGGAGTTTTTACTGTCCTTTGGCTACTGCAGTGGTCAGATTTTTTTCTGCACCTTTTTCCGTACACATAATGTATTGACTTCTCCCAGAGGGCAAGGAGCATTTCACTCAGTATGACTAAAAGTGCTTTTGGACAACTTCGTGTACCCCAGCTTTAAACCAGCGGTTTTCATAGTGTGAGGCGCGCCTCCCCTGGGGGGGCGCCAGTGGGCTTCAGGGGAGGCGCAGCGAGCTTTTTGTCCCTGTGCGGCTGCTGTACCCCCTGACTAAACAGAGCAGTCTGAAGTATTATGCGCTTCATTTTACTCACAACAGCAGAACATTACACCTGAAAAGGAAGCTCTGAGTGAGTACCGTTCCCCTCCGGTCCGACGGTACGGGTGAGCACTGGCCTATCCGACACACAGATGCGCACCTTGCTGTCTCCAAATCTTGGTATGCAAATGAGCGTTACAATGTTTCATCAGGTACGCATTTTTTAATTTGGTAGCGCATGAGCATCGGCGCACCGCTTATGTGCACCCCTGGTTATAGAGCATCTTCTCCTCCTAACATCCAGATTATAGAGCGTCTTCCTCTCCCGAACAGTCCAGATTATATAGCAATGACACGCAGACCTTAAACAGTAAATTTGTATTACAGCCTTACTTAGTGCATAAAATCTACATCCAAACACCATTCCCACTGGTAATGACTTTTTTTTTTTTTTTTTTTTTTTTTTCAAAGTGAAGTTAAAGTAACACTAAGGAACTTTCAGTTTCCGTTGATTTTGGCGGCGCCAGTGGACAAAAGCGGTAGTGTTTTGCCTAAAGGAATACTACAGTTCCCATGAGGACTAGTGCGTGACGTCATAAAATGCTGCTCCCGGTGGCGTGCTGTCAGACTGAACTCGCCTACATTTGTTTCCAGTGGCTGTGTGAAGGACGGATAGCGACGAGGTAATGAATCTAATGGTGGCTAAACAATATTATATCATAATGTGACGCATGCCGTGTGCTGGGTTCCTACCACCCTCCTCACAGTTTCTTAGTCCAAGTGAAAGCAATACTGACGCCCTCAGCCCGTGACAGAGGGGTCATTCAACCCGTTGTAAGTCGATGTATCATCACAAAAGATATTAAAATGTTTTATTAAGGTTGAAAAGTTCCTTAGTGTCGCTTTAAAAATACTGTTGGTTAACTATTTCAAGTCAGTGTTATTTATTGAACAGAAATGATAAAGTACCCCTCATGACCACCTTTACAGAAAACACAGCAGTCCAACAGGAGCTATAAGTAACATAAAGTAAATCCTTTTGTCCTTTTATCCTGCAATTTGTGAGCAGCTCTGGTGACGACTGGACAGTCTAGGACACTCTATTGACCTCTGGCCTTTCGTCTGGTTTTAAGGTGTGATAAACCTGATTCTTGGAAGGTTTGTGCGTCTCAGCTCGAGTGGTTTCTCTCTGAAACCTCCTGAAGTTTCTGTTCACTTTGGCTCGCCCCCCCCCCCCCCCCCCCCCCCCTCCTCTCAGGAATAAGCAGAGTTTTAGTGTAAAGAAAGGTTGTGAAGAATCTTCTGCTGGCCTGGACCTGTCTGAGGAGTGTGTACACACACACGCACACACCGTGGTGTTTCATGTCTCTTGGGAATTTCCTCGCCCACATGTAATTACAAGGAAGTGGAGTTGCGTCACAAACAGGAAAGGTGTTGATTTTTTTTTTTTCACCTCTGTAGATGAAAGCTGCTTCCACACGTGTGAAATATGCGTGAGCGCCCACTCCGACGCGCGCAGCACGTTAAAGGGACTGATTCAGCGCTGGAAAACACTGGTCAGGCGTCGGTGTCAAAGTTTCTCATCGGTGCTCGCATGTCTGCGTCGCCTGACTCGACGGCTTCCGTCCGGTTTTGACCCACAGGCCTTATGTTTGACACCCTTGATGAAAGCATCGGTGTTGACTGTATTTCCACGCTGCAGTCGGATCAGCGAGCTCACATTCCGCAGTTTAATCAGGCTATAATGGAGCTCGAGATTCAGTTGCACGCTTTGTTATCCTCCATTAAAGATAAAACATTTAATACACACTTTTGATTTTGATGAAAAAGTTAACTGATGCTGACAACAAGGGGATGAAGCAGCTGTGTTGAACATTTGGAGCCGGATCTGCCCCATGAAGAGACCTTGAAACGTGTGAAATTAACAAAGAAGTGTGACCTCGAAGGTTTAGAGGTGTGTGTCTGCGGCCGTGCTGTGCGGATTCGCTCTGACTGGAGACGGTTTGCGCTCAGGGCGAGTGAGAGTGCCGGCACTCTGTCAGGAAACCATCGAGCAGCAGCGCCCGCTGTGTTTCTAGGTACTGAGCCGGAGCACCGGGAAGAGGAAGTGGCCTCGCGTTTATTCACTGCAGCATTCTGTGCATCGACTCGGCCTGCAGAAACAGGAACAGAGAGGAGATCTCCTCATCTCATCTGATTTCCTCTGAGCAGAAGTGAGTAGTGAGACGAGGAGAAGATCGTGGCGTTGAGGAGAAAGTCTGACGGGGTGACGCGAACAGAGACTGAAAACACAAAGGGAAAGTTACACGCTGAGGAAAACAGCTTTGAAATGACCGCAGAATCATACAGCATGACTCAAAATACGAAACCGTGAGTGAAATATCAGACTGGCCTTCGAAAGCAAAACATTTTGTCAAAATGAAATGTTGGAAATGCAAGAGAAACACTCATGGAAATGAAGAAAGAAGAATTCCAACAGCACTGAAATAATAGGACAGAGTGAACGTATTAAAGTGAACACATTTTCACAAACATAGAAATAAATGTCTGGGTGTGATCAAACTCCCACTCTGGTCTGTCCTGATCCAAAGCAAATGGCTGAGAACAAAGAAAGTGAGAAGTGGTCTGAAAGAAGAGAAAATTCATGAGAAATGATCAACTTGTCGCTCGGTAGGAGCTGAAGAAGCCTGTAAAAATCCTTAAAGATCAACCATTATCTGAGATGCAGAATGACCCAGGGGAGATGAAACGAGGAGGAATCCACAGATGAGCGAGGGAAGGTAACGGTGTGGATGCGCTGGTGTGTTTCAGATCTGTAACTACCAGGGACAGGCCCGCATGGTGGTGCAGCTGGTGACGGTCACCCCCCACCCCCAGCTGCATGCCCACAGCCTGGTGGGGAAGCAGTGCGACAAAGGCATCTGCATCGCAGACCTGCAGTCCAAAGACGCCACCATCAGGTCTGACTCACACACTCACACACACACACACACACACTGGAAGCGAAGCAGCCATGCGTGACCGTTGGTTTGCGGCAGCTTTCCGAATCTGGGCATCCTCCACGTGACGAAGAAGAACGTGGCGAAGACCCTGGAGGAGCGAATGGTGGAGGCCTTCAGGATGGGCTACAACTGTGGAGTGTCCATCCACCCAGAGATCGACACCCAGCAGGGCGAAGTGCGAGTCCCCAGAGAGCTCAGCGGTGAGTGAGTGCTCAGATTCAGTCTCTGGTCCAGTTTCCAGAGAGATGACGGTCTGAAAAAGTGGAGATGGTCTTCAGAAAGGCCGCCTGTCAGTCTTCCTGCTGCCTGTGTGTCCTCAGACCACCAGCGCAGCGTGATCAGCAGCGCGGCGTCGCTCCAGGCCAAAGACATGGACCTCAGCGTGGTGCGCCTCATGTTCACCGCCTTCCTCCCCGACAGCGATGGCGGCTTCTCCAGGCGGCTGGAGCCGGTGGTGTCGGAGCCCATCTACGACAGCAGTGAGTGAATCTGGGCGTTCTGAAGGCTAGAGGCACAGCTTGACACCAGAAAATAACACAACGTAATACCAGCACGCGCTGTTGTTGTTGATGTGGTGTTGGAGCTGCAGCAGCCCCGCCCTCCTCCCCCGGGGCGCGCGCGTGTGTCAGACGGTTACTGTCAAGTAGTTTCGTTTCCCCCTTCTTCCTGCTTCCATCAGCAGCTTCCTCTCCATTGTGCTTCAGCCTCACCGGGACGGCCGCAGATAAAAGTAACAGCAATCGCCCGCAGGCTCAGGGAGAACATGCAGACTCCCTCGGCTGTAAAGAAACCCACCAGACGGCGGGGATTTGATGTGTTGCTGTGTCTGTTCCTCCTCAGAGGCTCCCAACGCCTCCAACCTGAAGATCGTCAGGATGGATCGGACCGCCGGCTGCGTGACCGGCGGGGAGGAGGTCTACCTGCTCTGTGACAAGGTGCAGAAAGGTGAGCCGGGGGGGGAGGGGCAGGAGCCACAGGTGAAGCCAGCTGTCAGTGTGATGTTCATGTCTCTTTGTCATCTCCTCTCAGCCTTGTGTAGCGTTCCCCTCTTCCTCGGGGCTTCTCGTTCTGCCCCGAAGCTTCCAGATGTGACGGTTGAGCAGATTTTCACGATCAGAGTTGAGCAACAGTTTTGTTTTCTGCTCTGAGGTTTTCCTTTTTCTTTTTTTTTTTTTTCTCTCTCTTGGTTTTCCTGCTTGGAGCCATTTCAGTTTTTGTTGTCCAGGAAGAAGTTCGGTTTCAGGGGATTTCCCTCCAATATGTAAATCACTCGGGAGGAGGAAGCACATTCACACTGGGGGAGGAGGAGGCGGTCCGCTCCTCCTTTTCTTCTTTGTCCTTTTTTTTTTTTTTTTTCCTCTTCCTCCTCTTGTTTTTGCTCCTCCTTTAATTCACTCATTTCTGCTCTTCACAGACGACAGGGTTTGTTTTTGTCTTAAGACTGATAAACCACCCACTTAATCTGAAGACAGAGTTTGACGTCTTTTCTCGTAAAGTTTGCTGTGTGTGTCGTGTGTGTCGTGAGACGCGGAGCTGAGCGGCGACGTGTGTTTTCAGACGACATCCAGGTCCGCTTCTACGAGGAGGACGACTCGGGGTTGATCTGGGAAGCTCTGGGAGACTTCTCCCCCACAGACGTCCACAGACAGGTCAGTGGCAGGAGCGCAGGAGACGGCTCCGGACGGTCGTCATGGCAACGGCAGGGGTAACGGTGAAGGCGACGTTGACGCGTTAACGTGTGGTCACAGTTCGCCATCGTCTTCAAGACGCCCAAGTATCGAGACCAGAACCTGCAGAAGCCGACGGGCGTGTTCGTCCAGCTGAAGAGGAAGTCCGACAACGAGACCAGCGAGCCCAAGCCCTTCACCTACCACCCTCAGATCATCGGTGGGTCACGGGACTCCTCCGGGTCGGAGGTCACTGGGTCGCCTCCGCCAGTCATAACGCTGTTTTGTGTGCTCAGATAAAGAGGAGGTGCAGAGGAAGCGGCAGAAGACGTTGCCAAACTTCCAGGACTTCAGCGGTCATGGAGGGGGTCTGTACCGGGGAGGAGGCGGGGGTTCAGCAACAGGAGGAGGAGGAGGAGGAGGAGGGGGAGGAGTAGGAGGTACATTCAGAGAAACGTTAAAACTGCAGCGTCTTTCTGCTTTAAGACTCTCATCAGCAGCTGATGGGTTTGATTCCTCCTGCAGGATACTTCCAGGGCTACTCTACCTATGGCTACGGAGGAGGAGGAGCAGGAGGAGGAGCAGGAGGGTTTCCCACAGGATACTCGGCTGGTCTGGGAGGAGGAGGAGGAGGAGGAGGAGGAGGAGGAGGAGGAGGAGGAGGAGGAATCAAACACTGTGAGTGCCGCAGACTGCTGGAGCCCAGCCTCTCCACTGCCTGGCTGTTCTGGTGAAGGTCAATGTTTACGGTCATTTAGAAGCTGTCGGGATTGTTTCTGTCATGAAGAGAAACTTCCAGTGGCTCAGTGTTTAGTCTGATCTCACCCTGCGGACGGCGCGTGAGTGTGTGTGTGTGAGTGTGCGTGTGTGTGAGTGTGTGTCTTCAGAACACTGTAGATCAGCCTCAGTGGGAAACAGTTGCTTCCAAGCTTTGTTTTCTGCTTGAAGCGTCGGGGAACGACGGAGCGGCCGACAGTGACGGCGATCTAGACGACGACTCGGGGTCGGGGGCCGCGGTGCAGGCTGCTGTCCGGCCCGGAGACCCCGGGGCTGGGGGGGGCACGGAGGAGGGCGGGGCCACCGTGGAGCCAGCGGCAGAAAGAGGTGAGGAGGCGTCACAGCACTGAGGGGAGCTTTAAACCTCAAAGGTTCTTTTTCTATATATATTGAAACAAACGAGAGAGTTCGGTGTGTGTGTGTGTGTGTCAGTGTGCTGCAGTGCAGAGGAGGACTCGGTTCAGGACACCAGCAGACAGCTGGAGGCTCTCTTTCAGTACTCCGTCACAGGCGATTCAGCCTACCTGCTGGCTCCACAGCGCCCCCTGATGGCAGCACAGGATGAAGACGGAGACACGTCAGTACACACACGCGCGCACACACACACACACACACACACACACACACACCTGCTGTGTTTCTGTGTGACTTGTGATCAGTGATCAGTGAAGGGTGACTGGTCTCTCCTCCCCTCAGCGGGCTCCATCTGGCTGTTCTCCACAGCCAGCAGGAGGCGCTGAAGAGCCTGACTCAGGTGGTCTCTGCTCTGCCTGGAGAGGAGGTGCTCAACATGAGGAACCACCTGTACCAGGTACACACACACACACACACACACACACACACACACACACACACACACACACACACACACCTGAGAAAAGGTTTTTCAGTGAGAGGAGAAACGATCATTTGAACTCTATTTCCCAGACTCCTTTGCACCTGGCGGTCATCACGCAGCAGAAGGAGGCGGCGGCAGCGCTACTGCTGGCCGGCGCCGACCACACGCTGACCGATCGCCATGGCAACACGGCGCTCCACCTGGCGTCGCAGCAGGAGGGAGGAGAGATGGTGGAGTTCCTCCTGCGACACGAGCAGATGAGGGAGCAGCTGGAGCGCACGAACACAGCAGGTACACGCACGCACGCACGCACGCATGCACGCACGCCCAACTGCCGTGCTGATGGCGCTCTCTGCGTTTCCGTGGCGACAGGTCTGTGTGCGATCCACCTGGCCGTGCTGGCCAATCAGCTGGCTGCTCTCAGGGAACTCCTGGAGGGCGGGGCTAACGTGGAGGCTCAGGATCGTAGCTGTGGGCGAACGGCGCTACACCTCGCCACGGAGATGGACAACGTGTCGCTGGCTGGGTGTCTGCTGCTGGAGGTACACACACACACACACACACACACACACACACACACACACAGTGTGGACCTGTCTCTCTGTGATGTTTGTGGCTACAGACTGATTGTTCTCCTGGAAAATGAGTTGAAGGAGGGCTGAGCTGAAGTGTACGTCTGTTGCCAGGGAAACGCCCAGGTGGACTGCTGCACCTTCAACGGCTCCACGCCGCTGCACATCGCCGCCGGACGGGGCTCCGTCAAACTCACCGCCCTCCTCATGGCCGCAGGTATCGTGTGTGACCTCTTCTTCCTCCTCCTCCTCCTCCTGCTCCGTCTCTCCGCCCCCGGCTGAGCCGCCGCCGTCCTGTCCGCAGGCGCCGACCCTCGGAGGGAGAACTGCGAGCCGCTCTTCTTCAGGGAGGATGAGGAGCAGCTGGAGGAGCAGGAGGATGAAGGCTACATCCCAGGAAGTACTCCGGTCAGCATGGCTGCCACTGCAGAGGTACGTCCCCACACTGTGCGTGTCCGTGTGCGCACGTGTGTGTGTGTGTGTGTGTGTGTGTTTCTCATTGTGTGTGTGTTTCCAGGTGTTGGACCTTCTGAACGGTAAAGACTACGAACCGAAGACTCCTCACAGAGCCTTCGTCCCTCCTCAAGGTGCGCTTCATTCTCACACCTCTGCCTTGTTGTGACATTGAATCTAAGATGTACTGTACAATATAAGAGGTGTGTGTTTGTGTGTGTGTGTGTGTGTGTGTGTGTGAGAAGGTGACCTGATGAGTCTGGACGTGGAGGTGAAGCAGGCCATGTGTTGTTCTCTGGAGAGTGAAGGATTCTGGGAAGGTCTGGCTCACAGTCTGGGACTGGGGATCCTCAACACGGCCTTCAGACTGAGTCCGTCTCCCGCCAAGACCCTGCTGGACAGCTACGAGGTCTCACACACACACACACACGCACGCCACTGGACTTTTTCTGAGTGTGCTCCTGTTCATTTTTGTGACTGCCTCGTGACCCCGTGACCTTTTGACCCCGCAGGTCTCTGGTGGGACGATCTCCGACCTGCTGGCCGCTCTGAGGTCGATGGGAAAGAGTGAAGCACTGAGCGTCCTGGAGGAGGCGCTGTGTCACAGCCACAACACGCAGACGAGCGGTGAGCTGCGCGCGCGCACACACACACACCCACACCCTCTGTGGAGCTGGTCCTCATCATGTGGCCGTCTCCTCCTGCAGGCGAGTGTCCGCTCAGCGCTCAGGTCCAGGACCTGAAGGTGGACGCTGGGAACGAGAGCGGAGTGTGTGACAGCGGGGTGGAGCTCTCCACCGCGTGATCTCACACACACACACACACACACACACACGATGGCTCAGTTTCAGGACTGAACATTTCTTCAAAGGTTTGGATCGATCATTTATTTGTGTGAACGCCGATCCAGACTTTGACCTTCACAACGGCCCGTAGACGATTCTCCAGAACTTTCCTTGGAGGCTTCATCCCATCAGTGGGGAGGAAAACCCCGGCGGGTCGGCGCCCAATCCACCGAAGTGACTGGAGAGAACCGCTGCTGCGGCGGTGATCTCTGTAAATACCGAGCCGCAGACTCACGACGCTCTATTTATCCAGACAAACCAGAAAAAGACCACCTGACAGGTTTCACTGCTGCGTGTTTGACATGGAAGTAACAGAATACTGTCGTCCAGCAGTGTTCTTGTACTGTAAAGTACGTCTCAAACCATCTAGATCTACTGTGTCCATCCACAATGTGAAATGATAACCAAAGCTTTTCATCTGTGTGTTTGTAGCCAATGTCAGAGTGGAAGTTCCTGTTTTTGAAACTGCATTTCTTTACTATCGGGCACTTCTTCTGTTTTAGTTAAATCTCACGCCGCTTTTAAAATCATGAGGGAAAATTGCAAATCAGCCTGTCTAGAATCAGTTTTTTTTAAATCCGTGCACATGTCCGCCTGGACTGATCCCAGCAGCAGCAGCTCCTCCTCCTCCGTGTGTTTTCAGGTTGGTTTTTATCCTAGTATTTTTTATTTTTCACTTCGCCGACTGTCGTCCCAACTCATTTTGAAGAGAACCCCGACACAAGGAACTGTGGGTAAAATAGTGGAGAGCTGCTGCTGCTCCACCTGGTATTTAACTGCACTGTACAGTTCAACTCCAGCTCCTGTTGTTCCTGCTTCTGTTTTTTTTTTAATAAAATGTTTTTATACTTGAGGTTTGTATCTGATTTCGCTGTGAAGAGAAGGCCAGCCAGTTTTAACGCAAACACACACAACTCCAGGTGTTTTTAGCCAGACTGAGGTTTTCTGGGTGGAATAAGGACACCAGAAGCTGCAATTTGTTCATCTTTATTGAGAAAAGGTTCACAGAGCTATTAGTTGATCGATCAGCCGCAGAGAGCTTGGTTTCTTTTTCAGTGCAAAAAGAGGAGAACAGTGTTGGATGATGGATGAACTAACGGCTCTCGTCGAAGAACAAAAGAAGCTGTCGCATCTTTTTTTTTTTCTTGTTTCTCAGCAGCACATGAACCAATCACTGACATGCATTAATGATTCTTCTTATTGATCCGCTCCGTCTCAGTCCACTCTTCTTTATTTTTTATTAATAAGTTGGCACATTCACAGCTCCGAGTCCTCGGCTCCTCTGCTCCTTATTTTATTTTTTTCTTTTCGTGTTTGACAAAAGCAGAGGAGGTGGATTTAAAAGCTTCAAATGGGACAAAAACAAATGTGAACAAATTGCAGTTACAGGTGTGTGTGTGTGGGACGAGGGGAGGGTGAGAGAAATCAAAGGTCAAAGTGGAAGCAGGACGAGGATCACATGGCGTACTTCTGAGTCCAGTCCTGAGCTGTCCTGTTGTACCTGCAGAGGAAGAACAGGTGAGTATCACGCACACACACACACACACACACACACACACACACCTGCTCTGAAATCAGACTGAACACTCCGAGCACAAAGAAAGATTTTTTTCCACCTTCAGACGGATTTAAGTGTCTTGAATGCTGCACAAAAACTCAACTTTCAGGACATTTCTGTCGACTAAACGAAAACTAAAACTTGCTCTGAAATCCATGAATTCGTGGAGCCGGCAGAGCAAACGGCCTCCAGCTACAGAAACCTGCTGGAGCAGATCTGAGCCGCTTCGTCTTCTCCAGCCCGGTGGATCAGAGTCTCGGGGTAAACGAACGCACATGGGCCTGACCGCAGCAGCAGTGTGTTTGTCGCAGGTACAGTCGCACAGGACAAGTAAACCTCATGTAGAACGTCAAATAACTTTTAGAAGTTTTTACAGGGAAACTTCTTCACAGTATGGAATAATTAGCAGCTGATGCAAGAAGCCAACATCCAGATCATAGAGCATCTTCCTCCCACTGAGCGGACTGCTTGGTGTTTGCAGTAACCAGTAGAGTCCCTGCACTGGTCTGGTCAGTAACCTGGTCCTGGCCGCTAGTTGGAGCTTCATGCGGGTTGGAGAGTCAGCAGCCATGCTTTCAGGAACACCTCGAGCAGACACACAGGTGAGTCTCAGGTGAGCTCGGCTCTTACCCCTCACAGCATGGCATACTTCTCTGTCCACTCCCTGGCTAGCCTGTTATACCTGAGGCCAAGCAGCAGGACACCCGGTTAAACCCTGCTCTGCGTGTGTGTGTGTGTGTGTGTGCGGGAGTGTGAGCGTGGCACTCACTTCGTGGGGTCTGTTTTGTAGATGCGGGCGATCTCTGGCACTAGCGGGTCGTCGGGATTCGGGTCACATAACAGAGAACAAATGGACAAAAGGACTGTGGAGAGAAACGGTTCCACAGTTCATTCCAGACGTGACCTCCGAGTTCCTAACCAAGACGTGAAGCGGGACTGACCTTTAGAGATAGTTAACGCTGGAGACCACTGTGACCTCAATATATCCAAGCAGATGCTGCCGTTACTGTTAATATTTGGGTGATAAATTCTTGTTGTGAAGGCGACCTGCGGACAGAAACGGCGGTCAGGGCCGAAGATCTGAACACACTGACGCGGCCTGCGAGGCGTTCACTGACCTTGGGTGGTTTGAAGGGGTAATCTGTGGGGAAATGAATAGTCAGGAAGAATACGCCGCCCTGGTAGGGACTGTCAGGCTGTGGGGACAAACGACAGCAAGACACACGCTTTAAAATCAACTATAAACAGACAACAGCACCCACTAGTGTCCGTCCTCACTGAGTGCACCGTGGTGTGTGTGTGTGTGTGTGCGCGCGTGATACTCACGGGGCCCATAATAGTAGCTTGCCAGTGAAACACTGCAGAGAGAACCAGAGAGAGCATTAGTGAAGCAGCAGGTCTGTGTTCGCTTCGTGAATAAAGAAAAGGCGGCGGCGACGCTCACGGTCGTCTCCCACGGGTCCGGCGGAGCACTGAGCCGGAGGGTCTTTGGACAGGTCCTGCAGCTCCTGCACACACACACACACACTACAGGTGAGAGAGGTGCAGTCTGACAGTGTTTCAGCAGATGCACGTTTTCATCTGAAGTTCTACTCCACTTATTGGCCAAACATGAACTAGAAAGTCCACTTCCTGCTCGGTGGAGCATCTCCAAGTCCAGACACTCGGCAGACAGGAAGTCACCGTTTCCGGCACGGCGTCAATCCAACAATTCTACAAACTGATGGTTTGGCTTTCCTTCTGCAACTCATTGATCAGAGCCATTTCTTCTTCGCCGTAACTAAAGCAAGGCGTCCGCTGGCCGAGCCGAGGAAAGACCTCCGGCTCCGTTTTCACCAGCAGCTGTCTGAATGGAAAATGTTTCTTCTGTTTGTTACATAGGAACAAATTAAATCACACATTTCAGTCAGAGCTGAACAGAGGAGGAATTAACCCTCAGAAAATTATTAAATAGCCATTTTTGTTTTTTAAATAAAAAAGAAATCGGGTTTCAAACTACCAGACTGGATATTTTGAACAAATTTTGAAGAACGGTATCTAATGACAGATGATCCCTCCTTCATGCGTAGCCCTCGTGACGGCGGCCGCCTGACAGTTTTCTTCCTGCCAGCAGCGGCTGTTCCAATAAATCTGATCGCACATGAGGAAGAGCCGCTCTTCTTCCTCCGAGCTGTTCACAACAACACGCATGTTCCTGTGAGGAACAGAGGCGACGGCCCGTATGTCCTCTGTCCGGACTTTCACTGAGTCCAACAGCCGGGACGTGGAAATAACTCTCATTACAAGTTGTCGGGTTACTGGCTAAACTTGGCAGGCTGAAATATCACTGACCCCGTTTCTCCAGCCGGGCGTCTGACTCGGGGCTCCGGCGACAGACCACTGACGTGTTCAGCGTGAACAGAAACACTGAACCAGCTGTATGTAGGGAGAATATTCCAACTGAACACGGAACTCATCAGAAACAAAAACGGGAAAACGACACAGCTCTCACAGCCTTTGGTTTTTTTCAGTAAATGGGTGTAACAGCTACATCTGACAGCAGTGAGCGACCACACCGAACCAAAACATAAACAACACTTCATGAACTGAACTCAAAGATCAACGGAATTTTCTATGTCCACCAAAGGCCCGTGTCTAAATCTGTGTCAGTGATCCCTCCACCTCACGGGTGTTTCAGAGCAGGATTACTGTGCAGGTGACAGTCAAATGGCCATGCTGACTGGAGGAATGTCCATTTCTCTTCCTTGATCCATCTCCAGAGAATCTGGCAGCATGTCGAATTGGGATCGTGCAATATTAGATCGTACTGGTTCTCTCTGTGGCCGAAGTCGTGTCTTTTTTTTCAGTCTCCAGGTATATAATCTCCAACTCTCTGGGTTTGTCTTTTAATACATGCTAATTATTTCAGCTGCAGGTTAAACAACGACTACTTCCATCCTGTCAGGCTTCACCATCTTTGACCTTTCCAGAGAGCTAATAATTGATTAAGAAGCTTTAATGGTCCGTGAGTTGATGATTGCACCTGCAGGAGCTGGCGGAGCGACAGCAGCAGCTCATCTCTTATCTCCCGTGTGAATGCAGCGTTAAAAACAAAACCAGACACACGGGCCGATACTGATGTGTAAGCAGCAGAGTCTATTTTTACTCCCCGAGTCGTGCGGACGCGAGAGTTGAGAGGCCAGATCGGGATATAGCCGCGGCAGCAGCAGAGGAGGAGGAGGAGGAAACAGACGGCTGCTTATAGGACGACAGGTTTGTATTTCAGCCTGCAGCGGGAGCAGCAGCCCAGCCGGCTGGACGTCGCTGTGTGACGGGCAGGTTGGGCTCAGCGGCACGCAGTTTAAGAGAGACAACAAAACTGGTTAAGATCAGACTGTGAGGAAAAACTCACTAACAAACTTTGACGTCTGCAGAGTGTACCAACCAGCTCTGTCCTCGATCAGCTTTTTGAGAATCTGATTCTGGTGGTACATTGGTATGAAAAACATTTAGTAAAAACTTTGTTGGTGTTAATTTATTCAGAGAAACTTCAAGCTGTGGACTGACAATATTTCACTTCCCTTTTCAACTGAATCTAACTATTTCTCTATTTTACTTTATTTCCTCATATAAAGTCGCTGAAAATTCTCCATTTTCAATTTCCTCCATATCACTGCTCTCCTCCAAAACATCAGGTCTATTATCTACCCAGACGCTGACCTGGGAACTGGGAGCTTCAGAAGGCTCCACCTGGGAGCACGGCCTAACTGGGAAAATCCCACTGAGGAAGTGGGAAGTTTCTGAAAGCTGCCAAAGCTGACGAGACGCCACGAAACAAACTACTGACGCCACATTTCAGTCTGTCCACAAGCACCGCCGTCAGATCTTCCAGTGGCTTTTCAGCGTTTTCACCCGGCGGTCGTCCCGTTAGTGTCATTAATCTGCAGACTTTCCCTTGCTGGCAGTGCTGGTGTGATCATATGGAAATGGGAGTTCCTCAGTGTGAGTTCAGACCGGCTCTTTGACGGTTTGACTGCTGTGGATACTGATTTCTGAGCCCAACGCACCGCTCTGTTTATGTTTCTAGCTGGTTTGAGGACAGGACGCTGCTGTCTGGTGTCTCTCGCTCTCTCTCTCTCAGCTGTCACCAACATGTGTTCAGCAGGTACAGAGGACAGCTGGCTGGAGGATCTGGGACTGTTGTTTCAGTCCACTTGGTCCAATCAGACTGACAAACCAGGTTCAGTTTTATGTACAACTAGCTATGTGTAAATAGCTGATGAATATACTTGAGAAGAGAGTGAGTGGAGTTACTTTACAGTCCAGGTGTCGTTTCACAGGGGGATGGGAGTGATTGGCCCCTTCCATCTGGTCTATATATACCCCCCCCCCCCTTTCCTAATTTATTTTTAACATTTGAGACTAAATGAATCGTGGAACTTTTCCTAGAGGTTAATATTACCAGACAAATGCAAAAATCATAAACTATTTAAAACAAGGCGAAGCAGGAAGAAACACCTTAAAGTTAATACACCAGTAGATCATACGGTACTTAAAATCTAAAACATTTGGCTTTTTTAAACCCACTGGCCATAACGATGAAACACTGAAGCAAAACTCTTTCAACAGACGTCGTCGGTCCACCACAACTTGAAATGACTGACCACCGAGGAACAATCAGACGAAGTTCCGATGCTCTTCCACCATCTCCGTTACTGACGAACATCAACGCTGCCCCCTACAGTCACTGCTGGTACTGCAGTGTGTGGACGGTACGAGAAGAGAGTTTGTGTTCAGATTCGATTCCACGTGGCTCTTTTTACTGCTCCAGAGTTAAATAAACAATTATCTTATGAATAAAGGATCAATTTAATATCTAACATGATAGAGAACTGTCATGTTAGATAAAACGGGAAGATTTAATCCATCTGTGTCCTCTCTTGATTGGATGTTTGAGTACGAGCAGGTCCAGCTTCTCCTGACTGTCAGGAAAAAAGCAATTCCTGATTATACATTAATTCTTGAACACATTTTGGAACACCTTTAACTGTGGTGCTGCTAACACATGTTACAATTCCTAAAGATCTTTAGTTATTCAAGTTGATTGAAATGTGTAGAGGAAATTTCAGAACTAGTTCAAAATAGTGACGTGAGCTGATGATTGTTCTGTCAAAGTGTCTGCAGATTCGGTGCAAAAAGCAAGTTCTATTGAACAGGTTTAGAGTTTAAACCTGATTATCTTGGCAGGTTCAGGGTTTATTTTTTTTCAATTTTTTTTTTAGCAAATAGGCAGATTTTGAAGGGTCAGGGTTTGAATACGATATATATGTGTTTACATATTCAAGATTTAAAGCTAAAGGTTAGTGTTTCGCAGGTTTGGGGCTGCAGCTCAGGGTGTTCCTGCAGGTGGAGGGTCTGGGGCAGTGTTTGGGTTGAAGGCCTGTCAGGCTAACCTCACTGCCCCGAACCATTGTCTGAGCTCAAAGCCTGGCAGAGCCGTCGCTCCGTGTCCCTGTCTGAAACCCGCCACCACACACACACTCACTCACTCTCCTCCACACACACTCTCCACATCTGCATTCACAACCCAAGCACACTAAATCGGTTTCAGCCCCAAACGCCGAGCAGCGGCGGAGTGGAGGACGAAGCTAACGCTGCTAGCCTCCGAGCTAACACCCCCCAAACATCAAACACGACACGCTCGGGCAGAATAAATGAGGTGGACACGTGAGGTCCGTTACCTTATTAATCCGTTTTAAAGCCATTGTGTCGGCGAGAAGGGATCGGCTGTCGAGGAGGAGGTGGTGGAGCGATAGGAGGAGGAGGAGGAAGAGGAGGAGGGCAGGCTAGCTCACTAGCATCGAGGACTGCTAGCTTCTGCGGCTCGTACAGGTGCTAAGCTAGCTAGCAGGGCTGCGCACACACCGGTAAAACCTCGACGGGGTTTCAGTTAAATTTCGTCTTTTTTAACAGTCTGGAGACCGACTCTCCAGCTCGTCAGCCCCCCCGAGATCAGGCTGACACTCCGAGAAGGAACCGTACGACTGCAGCGGCTCAAAATGTCTTCCGTTAAAGGCAGCGAGCAGCTGTCACACGCCCGGGAGCAGGAGGTCTCACTCCGCCTGAGAAAGCTGCGACGGAGCGGCCGACAACATGGAGGCTGCAGGGGCGGACTCAGCGGCCCCGGGGCCGGGGTGGGGGCCGGGGGCCTCCACTGGGGGCCTCCACCGGGGACACAGGATGTACACCAGGGAAAACTTCTCTCATTTAAAGTGTTCTCTCTATGGATGGAACTACTTACTCAACGTTTCATCAATTTTTGCGTTTTCTTTTCAGAAAAGTTTTGCGTTTACACAGCATCGTTTTGAAAAAAGTTATCTGTTTATGCGGAAATATCAGAAATGGTGAGCAGGAGAAGTATTTACTCCAGCTGCTCTGCGCAGCAGCGTTTCCCCCGTCGTGTTTTTCCAGTTTTCAGGGAGACAGAGTTGGAATTTTTTACAAAAGTTCCACCTCGGGTGCTGTTTTCACAAAGTTGTGTTTTCAGTGGTCCCGAGCACCGCTGGATCAAGCAGCTGCTGTGATTTTTTTTTTGTAAATAAAAACTCCTTGTCAGAGAAAAGCAGTTTTTGCAAAAAGCAGAGACACATTGAATAGCTGGACATTCAAAAAGGTCAGAGGTCACATTACATTCACCTTTAAAGGTTATGGAGCCTTTTTAGGTTAAGCCAGAAAATTCACCTACACCTACTTCCTATTTACTGAGGTTACTTATTCAACTTTTAGACCCTTAAATGTCCTTCAGTAGAGGTGAAGTTTGACTGTTGGTCTGTGAAGAGCTGCAGATGTGAAAAGTACAAACAACTGCAGTGAAGAAGAAAAATGTCTGTGTTTAAAAGGAAAATCTATCCAGTGATAGAAATTAAACTCCGTTATTTGAAGACTTTGTATTTTTTTTTTAGTTGAGAAACACAGCAGAACTGGAATCATGTCAGTGAGTGAAGAGTGTCCCTGTAGCTCCACCTAGTGGGAGAAGACAGCAAAAACAAAGCTGAAGGAATGAAAATCTGATTCAACAAATGAAATGGAGCAAGAATAAAGTCATTTTCACCTCCATCAACATAAACAGCTGTTTCCCAGGCTGCCTGTACTGAACTCTATCATGTATTTTGCACTTTTTGGGGTGTTTTATTCTTCATGGCTGAATTTTTCGGTGTATATTTCTATTTTCGACTGTATCTTTTTCTATACTCTTTTGTGTTTGGGTGAAATACATATTAGAGATAGAGAGATGGAGATAGAGAGATATTTTATTAATCCCAGACTGGGGAATTCAAGTGTCACAGCAGCATCAGTAGCAATGCACACAAAAGTAAAAATATGTAATTAGTGCAGAAAAATTATATACAGTGAAGGCTATTATATACATGATTGACATGATTGACATACATATACACAAACACCCATTATATACTGTATATCTATCTATATATATATATATATATATATATATATATATATATATATATATATATATGTATATGGGTGAGAGGGTGCCTGGATATGTAGTGGAGACGGTAACATCCTATTTTGTCTACTCCCATTTCGTCTACTCTGTTTCTGACATATATTCCCATTTCGTCTACTTTCGTCTACTGTGTATTTTTCCCACGTTTCACTACTTTTCCACAGGTTATGCTGTCATACTATATCTTGACCTATTCTTACCCTTTTAAATACTAAAATTCAAGGGTTAGGGTTCGGGCATTGAAAGGGTTAGGGTTTGGGTTTAGGGTTAGGGAAATAAATAGCTGTTGTAGCAGTTTTCATAATAAATATCCTGTTTCTTAAATAAATTTCAGAATTAATGTTATTTTGGTGGTCTAATGTTGAAGTAGAGAAAAGTAGACGAAATGGGAATGTTTGCCAAATGGGTAGTAGACAAACTGGGAGTAGACGAAATGGGAGTTTTGGTGTAGATGAAATGGGAATTTCAGAGTAGACGAAATGGGAGTAGACGAAATGGCCATAAACCGTGGAGACAGACGGCTGTGAGCTGAAAGAAGAAGTTGTTCAGCTCGTTGTCTCTCTCCAGGCTGCCTGATGGTCGCTCCTGTCTCCCTTTACATCCAGTAATGTGCTTCTTCCCGGTTCACACATCCTTCACGTTGCTTTGCTGGAGTTTGGCCTCCAGCTTCCTCCTGTAGTTGTCTTTGCTACCCCTCAGTCTCTCCCTGAGCTCGTGCTGCACTCTCCTCAGCTCCTCTCTGTCACCAGACCTGAAAGCCCTCTTCTTCTTGTTTGACAGTGCTTTTAGGTAATCCATGGCTTGTTGTTGGGGAAGCAGCGTACAGTCCGGGTTGGCACGGTGGAGTTTTCACGGATCTTGATGTATTCTGTGATGCAGTCTGTCACATTATTGATGTCATCCCCATGAGGCTCATAGAGCACAGTCCAGTCTGTTGTCTCAAAGCAGTCCTGCAGGGCCTCGGCTGCCTCCTGAGTCCACATTCTCACTGTCCTGCTGTGAACAGGACCTCTTAACAATACGGACATACTGGGGGGTCAGCGGGACCAGGTTATGATCTGATCTGCCAAGGGGAGGAGGGGCTGAGGTCTTGTATGCATCCCTGGTGTTAGCATACAGCAGATCCAGAGTTTTATTTTCTCTGGTGGGGCAGTCTACATATTGCTGGAAGGTGGGCAGAAGTTTGCCCAGTGACACGTGGTTGAAGTCTCCGGTGATGACAAGGAGGGCGTTGGGGTGTTGAGTCTGTATCCTGGCAACGGTGGAGGTGATGACGTCACAGGCCGACGGCGCATCAGCTGTTGGGGGGACGAAGGTCACGAGGAAAATGGTGGACATGATTTCCCGCGGGAGATAATACGGACGCATTCCCATGGTAAACAAATATTGACACAGGGGGAGACAAAGTGTGTCTTGAATGTGCAGTAGCAGTCAACAGTGAAGCTTATTTTCACACACATTCTCACATTTTGTATTATATCTTGCACTTTTCTGTTTTTCTTATAAATTCTGTTTCAAAATCTTACTAATCTGGTTTTCTTTCCTAATTTTCTCTCTTTTTCATTGTTATTCTATTTTAGGTGATATATTGAGTCTGTTTTTATTCTCAGAGATGTATGTCCAGTTTCCATTCCACTGTGCATCTGTATGTACAGCAGAATTGACAGTGCAGTTCACTTTGACTTTGATCATGATAAAATGATGATCATGATGATTGTAGGAATGTTACCTGACCAGCATCAGGTCAGCTGATCTCTCCCTGATAGTATGAGAAATGCTATAATCACCCTAATTCATTAAAAAGATGGAGACCTCCAGCAGTGAGGCATCTGTCGACCCGGATCACTGATCAGTGTTCATGTCAAGTTCTCGACAAAATTCTGATTTCCAGGATGGAGCTTAGTTTTTTTTTTTTTTTAATTCCTAAACTTATTCGCCCAGATCAAGTAGGTTTCAATAAAGATGGAACATCATCTGTTAATCTTTGCAGGCTTCTTCAGCTTACGAGGGAAGCTCTTGTCTTTTAAACAATAAGGAAGAAGTTCACCCTTTTTGGAGCAAGTCTTGAGCAGATGGAACCTGCTCAAACTGAGATTCTCCAACAGGATTTCCATTTAAAAAAAAAAAAAAACTCTTAAGGAAACACAGTCATCTAAATATGAAGGCCATAAGAGCTGCTGGGAGAGAGAAAGAGGGGAGGAGATATGAATATGTAAAAATATGAAGCCCTTCTCCCAAGATAACCTTTAATATCACTTGTAATATAAATGTTTAGAGTATATATTTAGTATGGACATATCCATTAAAGGTCATATAGACACTTGTATTTAATAATGTGCAAACATACTTCATGATTTGATGCTCTGTTGCTGCTGCACTTCCATTGAATGCTGTGCCATCTTATTGGTTCTGTTTGGATGTATGTGTCCCTATATTTTCTAAAATAAATTTTAAAAAAGGAGTTAATGTCTCAGTCGATTCAGTCAGTCTTTAATATTTCGGTTAAAGTTGTAAAAAAAAAATCCAACAACTATTCCAGGAGCTGCCAATAGCCTGCAGTTCCGCCTGTGTCCAGTAGGTGTTAGTATGACGTGGCAGCTGTTTGTGATCCTCCAAGAAACAATAAAGGGAGAGAAGAAGAAGCGTTCCCACCTTTCAAACAGGACCGCTGCGTTTTCTGCTACACGAAGGAAATATGTCTTCTTCTTCAGCGACAATGACTCCAGTCCAGGATTTGAGACGTTTTATTGAGGAGCGACTGAGAGCTGCTGTTGGAGAAATCTTTACCATGTTTGGAGAAATGGTCTGTCAGTGTGAGGCAGAGATTGGGCGTCAAAGCAGACTGTCGGAAATCAGCAAGAACCCTCAACTGAAGGTGTCAATAACAGGTATGAAAAAGTGTGAATGAACACATGAATCTATGTGACTGCTGGGGATCACGACATTTCTTTAACAGGAATGATTTTGAAGCAGTTGTTGCTGTTTACAAAAGGAAGAAGTCTGAGCTAACATGCTAACCTTTCTGTGATGTGTGCCGCTTCAGTGGTGGAGCAAAGCAGATTACTGTAGAATCCTTCAGAAAAATGATGCGTTCGAGCCATAGATCGTTAATACAATGGATAAATCTTTCGTGACGTCACCCATAACGTTCCGAAATGCAGTTCTGGAGACTTCAGCGGATGTAAATGTGATTGGTCCAGCCCGTCACGTGACCGCATCACGTGGGACAGAGGATGCGCCGTGATAGGGCGATTTATGCAAAACTTTAACTCGTATTAAAAAATTAACAGGTGAGTTATGTGAAAATCAGAGTCTGGTGAAGCCAACACGGTAGTAGAAACTAGTGATAGAGACCAAAACATGTACTGAAACCGGACCCTTTATATGTTTATTTTCACTCTGAAACTCGACATTTTTGAATGGCTTCCAATGAGACCGGGGCTCTTTTTGAAACCAGCATCATCGCCCCCTGCTGGAATTTCCTCGGAATTACAGCTTTTTTGCACTTGGGCATTTTCTTCATGTTTTATGAGCGGAGGTTGCCGCTTGGGATGGCTCCAAAAATGCTGTGACTCAGACTCCAATTTAAAATGAATCGTCAATAAAACTGGATCGGTTGAGTTTCTAGAGTTCAGAGTTATTTTTTTCACTGCATTTCATCGTCAGGAAGAGAGGTCAGGTGGTCCATCTGAAAATATGTTAATAATGATTTCTTTTACAGAGCATTAAACTTTTAATAATTAGGGGGAGTGGCTACTTGATTGACAGGTCTGCTCTGGAATGATTCACAGATCTATCCAGTGGCTTTCAGCAGGTTTAAATTAAGGAGTCGAAATTAAGATTAAGTTCTCTTATAATTGTTATTTTCCACAGTGACTCAGTTTGTGGACTCGTTTTAATTTGATGTTGAATCAATGTAACCATGACTAGTTCCTGGATTAACTTCTCAAAAAGACACGATTCTGCTGTCCAGTTTTTTTCTGTAATTTCTGCATATATGTGTGTTTGTATATATATATATATATATATATATATATATATATATATATATATATTGAAGGGTTTATTCTCTGTCTGGGAGAGGATGAAATCAGTCGGAGCCGAAGTCCAGCAGAAATGATGGCTTTTATTACAAGATGCGCAATCAGGGAGCAGATTCACACAGTTCAGAGTCTGTAAGTGAAAAAGCCGAAGCGGTTCCTATCCATCACTGTCTTATACCTTCTCTGAGGTGTGGTCACTATTACATCAGTTACTAAGAATCTTCTGAAGAGCAGCATTAAGCAAAACAAATCCTTAATAAGCAGCCTGTGCAGGGGTCATAATGACCTGTACCATTATGACCCGTACCAGGCCGTGCAGGCACTGCCATCCCAGCAGGACACATCAGCAAGCAAAAGCTTCTTTTAACAGTACAGAGTATCACCAGTGTATTTTTTCACCCTTCAGTCCCCCTTTGAACTTTGTAAAAAGTTCACATAGCATGTTAAAAAAAACCCATACAAAATGCATTGTTATAAAATCCATATAAATGTCACAGAAGCGTTATAAAAATCCATATAAAATGTTGCAAAAGCGTAGCCTTCTCGATCCGGGTTATCTCACATATGTACTGGATGGAAAACCTTTCCTCCAGGAACTTGAAACCTTCACAATACCACAGATCACAACTCCAGCAATGAGCATTAGATTACATATTTTCCAGTAGAAAACAGCAAATGAGCAGAAATTTTGATTTTGTGAGTCCCCCTTTGAGGTTCACTAGAACCTCACACCACCAATCAAAATTTAGAGAGCAGGACCATCCTGATCCTGTAAAGGGATATGTACGTATGGCGGATTACCACAGTCATCAGTGAGCAGCAGGGTGTACATCCCAGAGCTGACTCCATTAGACACCGTTTTGTCAATGAAGCGTACGCAAAGGGAGCGCATGCATGGTACACCGCAGCATCCACATACTATGAGGACTGATAAGAATATTGCGGCAGACATAAAGAAAGCCACAGCGAAAGCACGCCATTTACCGAAGGTCTTGTCTAGCCATTTATTAAACCAATCATCTACACCAGAGTGTGCTTTCATTTCTGCCGAGAGAGCTCGCAGGCCTTGCAAAGCTCTAGTAAGGGAACCATCCGGGGCAGTATTATTAGGAATGAAGGTACAACAGGTGTCTTGGAACATGGAGCACACACCACCTTTTTCTGCTAGCAAGAAATCCAGGGCCACTCTATTCTGGTACGCCATGAGAGAAGTAGCAGAGAGTTGTTCATGAGTTGCATCCACTGCATCCCTAGTAAAATTAGCCAATCGCTGGACATTATAGTGAATGTAGTTAATTCTCTCTGCATTCTTGGGGGCCTGTACTGCCGCACCTGACCAGCCGTCGGCTACCTCATCCAATAGTTTAAACTCAGGGGGAATATTTCTCGGTTGGCCAATTGCATCAAAATAAACGGGAGAGGCGCCTAAAATGGAGTCCATGTTAGATCTAACGTCCCGTTTCTGGAGACGGTCGCGAGCATGAGCAGATGGGAAAATCAGAGAAATGTCCTCCAATTGATGGGCCGAAATAGGGGTAATAGAAATTGGCATGATGAAGGACATGAGGATGCAGACTCCAGTCCAGTTGGATGGAAGGGTGCCGAGAGCTGTTCTATGACCACAATACCACCAAACATCGGACCGAGCCACAGCCAAGTTCACCGCAGAGCTAACCGAGATATTGGTGTGGCAAAAAGTACCTACGTCAACAGTGCCAACCTGGGGTCCCCCTCCTGGGCCATGGAAGCAGGTAAATCGGAAAGCTGAGACAGGTGTAAACTGTGGAGCGACATCCAGAGCGTTAGTAACTGGATACACATGATCCAACCATGTGCAATTCTCCGAAGGTACATCCTTGGACATAATGTCAAGCATACAATGTGTGGCGTTGGTGGAATTGTCCATTATCGTGGGCGTCATCACCAGGGTGGGTCTAGCTCCCATACACACCAGGCAATCCCCTTTGTCTGCAGCCTGAGCAGCCTGTTGGGCTGTATGCAGCCACTCATTGTCCATGATTCTACCTGTTTCAAATGCAAACAGGTCGTTAAGGTCCCACTTGGTGAACGAATCCTTGCCTGCATCAGATGCAGCCACAAGGCCCTTTGGGTGGTAATTTCCTGTTGTTGGTGTGGAAGCGTTCGTCGCGCAAATTATCAAATACCAATGAGCGTCGGTCCTGGCATAGGGTGCTAATGTAAAGGAGAAACAAGTATGACTGATTCCGGCCAAAATATTTGCCTTCTGAGTAGGGACAGGACTCCAGTCAGAGACTTTCTTAAACGAGGTCAGATCTACCGTGAGAAACATAGTGTGCTCGGTACGAGACATCGACATGATTTTCTGGAAATGTTGGGAGTAAGGAGACAACCCCCAATATGGTGTCCAACCTGACTCATCTACTACCAGATTATTCCAAGAACGGTCATTTTTCTGACCCCAAGTGACAAACCATTGTGTCCCCAAGTACGGCGAGGAAGAAAATCTCGTATCATCTAATTTTGAAAGATCTATTTTAATTACTGATTTGCTACCTACAGGGATGCAGACATGAACTAGACCAACAATTTGGTACATGTCACAAGTTCCCTGAGGTGGTCGTCTAGGATTAGGTGGCGCGGCTCTTCTCCTTCTAACCCTAGGAAGGGCTGTTATGTTTGAATCAGTGGCAAGTTCCGAACCATTGATTGTAGTTGGGGTTGGACTCAGGGAAGGTGCGGTATCAGTAGACTGATACCTTTCCCAGGGACGTTCCAGACAGATCAAAGCTATAGCCACACACAGAGATACAAAGAATACAAACCACATTGTCCTTCGCGTGAGCCACGGGTCACCCCAAGGTGCCCACCTAGGTCGGGATCTGCTCGTTAATGCAGTGTACCGGTTCATAGTTTCCTGCAAAAATGAACACACACAACAAAATACAAAGTAGGAGGGTCTTCCACCCTTGCCCTACTTAATTCTTGCGTTGGTAGCTTGGCACGCTACTTGGAGGAGGGTGAGCGCTCCGGTATCCTCACCCCCTTTCACCTCTCGATGTTCCTGGAATCCTGTCTTCTGAGGCTAAGGGTGGACTACCTTGCCTCTCTCTCGTGGGGAGCGTTATTCTGGCTCCTTGTTGTCCGGTTGAAGCGTAGTCGGGACGGTGTGACTTAGATGGTACCACGTGTCACCCTTTCCTTTGAGCCGGACCGCGTGGGAGGTACGTTCCGTCACCTCGTATGGTCCAGTCCAACGGGGTTCAGACCACTTCCTCTTGTAGGCCTTCAGCAGAACGTGAGTCGCACCACCGTCTTCAGTCACATGGGGCGTTGATTGTGACTCTTCAGGACCTCTGGCGTTCTGGAACCTGGAATTATAAGCACTCACAACATCAGCCATGTCATGCTTACCTTCACCAGTCTTTGTGGGCAACGGTCCTGTCGGTCCTGGGAAACTCCGCTGAGTGTTAAGTTCATACGGAGACATTCCTCTCCTAGAACTTAAAGACATTCTGACAGACATCAGTGCAAGAGGGAGCGCCTTTAACCACGTCAGTCCTGTTGAAGTCATAATTTTAGCCAGTTTTTCTTTCAAAGTTCTGTTCATTCTCTCCACCAGTCCTTGGGACTGAGGATGGTACACTGAACCGAATTTGTGCCTGAGCCCAAGCATCTTTTCCACCTCTTGGAGGTGTGTGTTTTTGAAATGTGTACCATTGTCAGATCTTATTAGTTTGGGGAACCCATGGGTTGGAATGTAATGGTTTACCAAGGCTTTTACCACATTCTGTGCTGTTTCTCTCCTGCATGGATATGCTTCTGGCCAGCCTGAATAGCTGTCCACAATTACCAGTAGGTACCTGTACCCATTGCAAGTGGTGATCATGTCAGTGAAGTCCATTATCACCTCAAGTCCAGGTCTCGTCAGATGTGGTCTCGCATTGTTCTCAGTAGGTTTTGTTGCAGGTCTGGAGTTGTGACACTTACATATAGTACAGTTGGACAGTTCTTCATGAACCACATGGGTCATGAAAGGGTGCCACCAATGTTGTAGCCTGCGCAGGACTTCCTTTTGACCACAGTGATCTGGTAGATGTGCCTCCTGGATCATGGAGATCAGTCGGCTTTGTGGTATTGCTGGCTTGTCGTGACCTGTCCACAGTCCGTCGTCACTCACCTTTGCTCCTCTCCGCAACCACATCGACTTCTCCTCAGGAGACGCCTCTTTCTGCCAGTCCTGTAATGCTTCTGGTGTATGTGGGAATGATGTGTGTCCTTCTGTGTGTGGACCTGCTTGGATCATCTGGTTAGCGTCGGCTGGGCTGTAGCCTGCAGTCCGCTTTGCCACTCTGTCGGCTTCTTCGTTACCTTGAGAGACCTTGTCTCGGGATTTGGAATGTCCCTTACATTTTACAATTGCCACCTTTGAGGGGAGCAGCAATGCCTGATGTAACTGCAACACTTCCTCCTGGTACTTGATAGGCGTTCCTGTTGCTGTAAGAAACCCTGCCCTCAGCCATTCACTCAGTGCCACATGTACTACGGTGCATGCATACGCCGAATCTGTGTAAATGTTCACTGTTTTTCTTTCTGCCAATTGGAGTGCTTTAGTTACAGCCAGAATTTCTGCTCTCTGAGCTGATTGTTTACCCTCAACGAGTTGTGTGTGTAATGTCCTGTATTGTCCTGTTCTGTCTGCTGATGGGGAAATGTCCTGGACGACTGCATAAGACGAGATTAGACCATCTGGTCCTTTATAGCAGCATCCATCTGTATAGATGTCCATGTCTGCGTGTAGTATGGCATCTGCAAACAGTCCTTCTCTGATTGTTTGTTGTTTTGCAGCTACATCCACGCAGTTATGTGGATGGCCTTCCTCCTCATCCAGTATCAGATCAGCCATGTTGACAATGGATGACGAGAAGAAAATGTGTGGTTGATGCAGTGTCGCTTCAATCTTCCTTTGTCTTCCTGAGGTCATGGAGAACAGTTTGCTTGTGACATAATGCATAACACTATGTTCTGTGTGAATGTGTAGTGGGTGTTTCAGCACTACATGCGATGTTTTTTCCACCAATCTCGCCAGAGCTGATGCAAAGGCTGCACAAGTAGGATGTCGTTTCTCATAGGGTTGTAATGCTGTAGACGCATACAAACAGACTATTCTATTCTCCCCCTTCTTCTGATATAAAATAGCAGAAGCAGAGGATGCCTTGGCAGAGACATCAAGATGAAATGGGATTGAATAGTCGGGGATAGCTAGGTCAGCAGCAGTGGACAATTTCTGTTTTAAGGCAGTAAAACAATGTTGAGCATCAATAGACCACTGAAGAGGGGCTGAGAGGTTACGCATACCAGCCTCATTGACCATTTGGCGCAATGGCAATGTCAAAGAAACAAAATCTGGGACGTGGTACCTGGAAAAATTTGCAAGACCCAGGAAACTCAACATCTGTTTAACAGTGACTGGCTGAGGATGAGAAAGAATGGATGAGCGATGGGAGGACGAGAGGCCAGTCCCAGCAGCAGAAATGAGACGGCCAAGAAAAGATACCTGTGCTCTGGCACATTGAACCTTTCCTCGGGAGCATTTGAAACCTTTGGAATGTAGCCACAGGAGGAGAGATTTTGTGGCCTCCAAACAAGTTGATTCAGTTGGGGCGGCCAGCAGGAGGTCATCGACATACTGGACCAGAAGAACACCATCCGGTAAAACCAGACCCGTGAGGAGAGATTTCAGAATGGCGTTGAAAATGCCTGGGGAGAGTTCAAAACCTTGAGGGAGACGCGAGTAGGAGTACTGACGTCCCTTCCAGGTAAACGCAAAAATGGGGGCGACTGTCGGAGAGAGCGGGAGACAGAAAAAAGCGTTAGCCAAGTCAATGCAGGTAAAGAATTTATGAGAGGGGGTCAAATCTCCGAGAGCAGAGAATGGGTTAGGTACAGGAAGTTGGGGAGTAGTAACCGCAGCATTGATGGCCCGGAGGTCATGAACCATGCGGTACTTACCCTCTTTCTTCTGTACGGGGAGGATGGGAGTGTTCCACGGAGAGGGCTCCGAAAGTGGAACGAGAACACCGGCTTCTAGGAGACCGTCAATAGTCTCCGATATCCCTTCCTCGCCAGCCGGAGAGGTGGGATACTGCTTCTGATAGACTGGTTCTGGGTTGAAAGAAAAGGTGACAGGTTCTATATTACAGAATCCAACGTCCGTTGGAGAAGATGACCAAACCGAAGGTGGGAGGGAGTCCAACATGGACTGAGCTCCATCTGCATCGGTGGTTTCACGACCATGAGATCTGTCCATGGTCACATGTTCTGGAACAGCATCAACATTATGAAAGGTACAACAAACACAGTAGGCATCAAGAGAGGAGCTGTACAGGAGGTTAGGAATTGGTGTGGGTCGCCAATCGGGAGCTTCCACACAGGACTTAGTGAACGGCCCTAAGTCTTTCGCGGTGTGTGTGGCGGCAACGAGGAGTGAGATGTGTGGGTGACAGGGAAGTACCCCTGGGTCCTGGGGCGCCTCCATCTGGTACCACTTTCTTTGGGTAGGTGTAAGCGTCACTCCTAATGCCACACCTGGTTTTCCAATATACATTTGATGTATCGATAGAGGCCAAACACGACCCGCGACCTTGTAGAATTCATCTGCATAGACTGGATCCTCATTCCTGTCATAAAACAATGTACAGTGATATGGGTCAACCAACAGAAGGTAAGGTCTGAGCGAGCGAATCCACGGGCGCCACAGGTCGAGCAGCTCCACACATGAACCCCAGGAGGGCGTGGCAGAGTCGATCAGAGCCCAGTAAACATCAGCCAAAGGTCTCATTGGCTCAGGAAGTTCTTCATTCGCTTCCATCATCAGCATGCTGTCCGTTTGCTGACTGCAGTGAAAGGTGGAGCCATCAGGGAAGATCAATATCATCCCATCAGCTGTGCACTTGATCATGGGGCACAGACGAATGAGCAGATCACGGCCGAGGAGGTTAATGGGACACTGTGGAGCAAAAATGAAGCTGTGGCGAGCTATTTGGGAGGCAATCGTGACAGTCACAGGGGAAAGAAAGTGCAGGTCGTTAGGCTTTCCTTCAATACCAGTGAGAGAGACAGTCTTTGGGGTGATGCTGGCACCTGGTGGTAGGAGATGAATAGAAGAATACCTCGCACCGGTGTCCACCATAAAGTCAATGTCCTTCCCTCCTATCCTCAACGTCAGACAGGGGTCCTGCAAAGCCTCTGTCCGCACTGGTTCAGGATCGCGTCACTGTGGATATTGTCCCGCTGATCCCTGTGGGCCGGGCTGCTGCTGAGGAACAAGGTGCATTTGGGGAACCTGGGGTTGTTGGTTACCTGTCACACCAGGCTGTTGGAACCCCTGTGGCTTGGGTCCTCCGTAGCCTCCTCTACCTCGTGGAGATCCTCTTCCTCTCGGCCTGTTGTTCATAGGCTGACGGCAGACACGTGAGATGTGTCCGGGCATGCCACACCTCCAGCAGTACACGGTGTCACCACCCTGACTCGGGATACCACGTGGACCCGCCGCCCCCCACGTCTCCGGTGGCCCCATATACATTTGTGTTGTCATTGCCCCTCCAACATATGGTGTGGGATCAGGAACCAGAATTGGTGCTGACTGTGGGGGTGTCTGTGTGTTATCAGTGCAGGGCATCTGTTTATTTTTACTGCCCGCTGCTTTAATATTCATGTCAAGCAATTTGAGCTCTAAATTGCCTTTGTGTGTGGCTTTGGCCTGTTGTTCCTCCTGCCAGGTTCTCAGATGATGCGTAGTGTGCGTTACCCATCGAGCATGTTCCGCTCCAGGCAGATCCGGGTTGTCCTTCAGCTTGGACACCACAGGGGCCGGCAGTCCCTTCATCACCGCTCCCCTAAAAATCTGAGAGTGCAGAGGTGAGGCGGTGGGATGCTGTCCGGTCCTCAGCGTGAAGTCCTCAGAGGCCTGGGTCATAAATTCATTTGGAGTCTGTCCTGTTTTGGGGGAAAACACTAAATCAGCATAGACACACGCCGGAAGAGGGAAATACCCCTTCAGACAGTCAGACAGCTGGGTGGTGGAGCGGGTTGCCAAAGGTTCAGCCGGGTCATCTCTGTCCCAGCCAAGCTGGGCCAACACCTGCTGACGGTCCGCGGCACTACAGCATCGGGTCAGAAGTCCCGTGATGTCACCTTTGGACAGTTGCTGTCCTGCCGTTGCCTTGGTCAGGGCCTGCAGCCAAGCACCACCACCGTCCTTAATACTTGGGAGAGAAGAAGCAATAGTGGAGAGGTCAGTTACAGAGAAAGGAGTGTATTTAACTTTTACTCTTCCCCCATGTCCTACTGTTGACATTAGTGGCATGGCAAAGTTCAGTTCATCATCCTCAGCCCCACCATCATCCTGTTTTGGTCGTCCCTTTGATCTGGGCCTCAAGTCATATTTGATCTTAGGCGGTTCGAGGTCTGGCGGTCCGCTGGCTGTAAGGCGGCTCATGGTCTCGTCGACCTCTTTTAACATCCGATCCACCTTGTACATCTGTTCCTGTTCCCAGCGCTTGACGTCGTGTTGTTCCCTGAGGCGCTGCATCTCTCTCTGGATCTCTGCTTCATTGGCATCCTCCTCCTCTGGTGGAGGATTGTTTACAGTATCGGCGCGCAGTCGCTGTTTTACCTCCTTCTTCTGTTGTCGCCATTGTTGTAGAAGAGCCTCGCTGCCCAGTAAATGTGTTGCGTCCACGCCGGGGTTACCCTGTTGCATGGACAATGTTGTGGAAGTAGGCTTGGGTGTGGACTGTTGTTTGTCTGTGCGTGAGGTTACTGTTACTTCACATAATCCCTCATCATTAGTCCAATGACCCTCTAATATTCCTTTTTTTATGTGCAGGACTGGAAGCTGCAGAGTGGGTTCTGGTGTGGAAACAAATGGATTATGTGGTGAGAATGGAGCTGTCACAGGAATATAGGGTGGTGGCTGCATCTTACCACCAGGTGGAGTCAGATAGTCTCCAGGAGGAG